>NC_057800.1:527283002-527469171 GCF_018294505.1 Triticum aestivum
CCGCCGCCGACCACCTCCTCGACGTCCGCGCCACTCCGGCGACCTCCTCCGACGTCATCCTCCTCCCCGGTGAATAGTTTCTGGCAAGCCTCTAAGTCCGCGCCCGGCTGGATCTAGATCTGGGATTTGTCTCGGGTTGAGTTTTTGCCCCGGAACCCTATTTTTTTTGCATATTTCATTATGTCATATCTCCGCATCCGTAGCTCCGTTTTGGGCATATAGCATATCAAAATGTTCGTCTCAGAAAGCACATCATTTCATCTCATTGCATCATTTTCATTTGAGTTCATCATGATGCCCGAAATGCTGTTGGAAGAGTGCTATTTGAGATAATTGTCAGATCCGCTACTCCAATTAGATATTTGTCATTTTTGCCATGATTATTGTGTGCATGATATGCCCCTGAGCTCTACATGAGTTTTGTTATATGTTTTGCCATCTATCCAGAGATACAGTCCATGTATTTTTGTGATGTGTGTGGTGACTAGAACAAGCTTGCAAAGTGGTGCATTCGTTAATGCTGATTTCAGGGACTTAGCATTTTCACTAAGCCCATGATCTGTTTATCTCAATATGCCATATGTTCTTGTTGTTTCCTAGTGATCCGTGCCTCTTTTGAGGATGATCACTAAGGATGATTTGTTAATCTTGTAGTTCTCTATCCATCCATGTCCTTGTTTGCAATTATGGAGCACCCTAGCTTGAGTCGATCGAGCTCTACTTTTGTCATTTCGTGAATCTGGGCAGATTGTCAACTTGTTAGCAATTTTGCCGAGGATGTTGTAGTTGATCCGTGTATGCTATGTTATTGTTCTTGCCATGTCTAGCTTGTATTTTGTGTATTATTGATGGGTGTATGCTTAGATTGTCATGACTTGCTCTGTAGTGAGTGCATCGAGCTCGTAAACATGCCTACTTGATATCTGTTTCAGCATGCTCCAGTTTTCGCCAAGTCTGGGAACTGATTATGTTTTTGCCATGTTCACATGCTTGCAAATGTATTTTCTGATCCCTTTTGGCTCAAGGTCACTAAGGTACTTTTGTTAAGCTCTTTGAGTAGCTCCATGCCATGGTTTACTTTGCCATCTTCAGGTCCTGTAGTATATAGTTTTCATGCTCCAAAGTGTGCTATTTGATCTGAAATTCCAGGCAAGTGTTAATTTCACTAAGTCTGAAATCTGTTTACCAAATGCATTTTTGCCATGCTTGCTTGAACCTGTTATTGGATGAATTGGCCGTAGCTCAGTGCTAGTCTTTTGTTAAGCATCATGAATGGATCCCTGCCATGTATTTTGTTGCCATGTTTGGGTGCTGTAGCATGGTCATCTTGTTGCATTTAGATGGCTACTTGCTGTAAATCACAGAACGTGGTCATATTTGAATTGCTTGCCATTTCCAAACCGTGACTCCGATTCCGGCGTTCTTTATACCGTTTTCAAGCGATTTCATCTCATCTTCCCAGTGGCACACTTGGATTTCTAAGTTGAGGCCAGGTTCATGCATTCCTTGTCAAATCTTGCATATGCATCACATATTGCATCCCGCATAGCATACCATCTTCGCATCATGTTGTTTGAGTTTGCACATGGTTGATTGTGTCCTTGTTGCTTGTTTGTCTTGTTTGGGTAGAGCCAGGAGACGTGTTCGCTAACGAGGAGCCCGTTAAGTTTGCTTTCGAGGATCCAGTCAACTCTGACAACTTTGCAGGCAAGATGATCATACCCTTGAAATCACTACTATCTTTGCTTTGCTAGATGCTCGCTCTTTTGCTATGCCTATGCTATGATGCCTACCACTTGCTTATCATGCCTCCCAAATTGCCATGTCAAACCTCTAACCCACCATGTCCTAGCAAACCGTTGATTGGCTATGTTACCGCTTTGCTCAGCCCCTCTTATAGCGTTGCTAGTTGCAGGTGAAGATTGGAGCCCGTTCCTTGTTGGAACATTATTTACTTGTTGGGATATCATTATATTATCTTGTTATCTTAATGCATCTATATACTTGGTAAAGGGTGGAAGGCTCGGCCTCTCGCCTAGTGTTTTGTTCCACTCTTGCCGCCCTAGTTTCCATCATATCGGTGTTATGTTCCCGGATTTTGCGTTCCTTACGCGGTTGGGTGATAATGGGAACCCCTTGATAGTTCGCCTTGATTAAAGCTTTTCCAGCAATGCCCAACCTTGGTTTTACCATTTGCCACCTAGCCCCTTTTCCCCTTGGGTTTCCGGAGCCCGAGGGTCATCTTATTTAACCCCCCCTGGGCCAGTGCTCCTCTGAGTGTTGGTCCGACTGAGCTGCCTGCGGGGCCACCTCGGGGCAACTTGAGGGTTGGTTTTACTCGTAGCTAGTCTCATCTGAGTGTGCCCTGAGAACGAGATATGTGCAGCTCCTATCGGGATTTGTTGGCACATTCGGGCGGTGTTGCTGGATTTGTTTTAACTTGTCGAAGTGTCTTGTAGAACCGAGATATCGAGTCTGATCGGAATGTCTCGGGAGGAGGTCTATTCCTTCGTTGACCATGAGAGCTTGTTATGGGCTAAGTTGGGACTCCCCTGCTGGGATTTGAACTTTCGAAAGCCGTGCCCACGGTTATGGGCAGATGGGAATTTGTTAATGTCCGGTTGTAGATAACTTGAACCTTAACTTAATTAAAATGAATCAACTGTGTGAGTTGCCGTGATGGTCTCTTCTCGGCGGAGTCCGGGAAGTGAACACGGTGTTGGAGTAATGCTTGCCGCAGGATGCCCTCTATTTACTCGCTCGCGCTTTGCCTCCTTTTCTCGCTCTCTTTTGCGAACAGGATAGCCACCATATATGCTAGTCGCTTGCTGCAGCTCCACATATTTACCTTGCCTTACCCATAAGCTTAAATAGTCTTGATCGCGAGGGTGCGAGATTGCTGAGTCCCTGTGGCTCACAGATTACTTCCAAACCAGATGCAGGGTCTGATGATTCCGCTCCAGATGACGCGCTTGAGCTCAAGTGGGAGTTCGACGAGGACTCGCGCCGATACTACGTGTCTTTCCCTGATGATCAGAGTGGTGCCCAGTTGGGGTGATCGGGACCGTGTCACATGTTGGGTTTATCTTTTATTTTGGCGCCGTAGTCGGGCCATGAGTGTTTGAATGTTGTAATGCTATTTATGTACTTTGTGTGACATGGCGAGTGTAAGCCAACTATGTATCTCCCCTTTTATTACATATTTTACATGGGATATTGTGAAGATTGCCTAACTTGCGACATTGCTTTCAATGCGGTTATGCCTCTAAGTCGTGCCTCGACACGTGGGAGATATAGCTGCATCGAGGGCGTTACAAGTTGGTAATCTGAGCCTTCCCCGACCTTAGGAGCCCCCATTGCTTGATCGTTTTTAGCGGCCGAGTTGAGTCTAGAAAAATGTTTTGAGTCATTTAGGAATTATATATCGGAGAGGTTAGGAATTCTTTTTACTCCCCAGTCTCCTCATCGCTCTGGTAAGGCATCCTCTGTTGGGGAACGTAACAGAAATTCAAAATTTTCTACGCATCACCAAGATCAATCTATGGAGTAATCTAGCAACGAGGGGAAGGAGAGTGCATCTACATACCCTTGTAGATCGCTAAGCGGAAGCATTCAAGTGAACGGGGTTGATGGAGTCGTACTCGTCGTGATCCAAATCTCCGATGATCCTAGTGCCGAACGGACGGCATCTCCGTGTTCAACACACGTACAGCCCGGTGATGTCTCCTACGCCTTGATCCAGCAAGGGGAGAAGGAGAGGTTGGGGAAGACTCCATCCAGCAGCAGCACGATGGTGTGGTGGTGGTGGAGGAGCGTGGTACTCCAGCAGGGCTTCGCCAAGCACCACAAGAGACGAGGAGGGAGAGGGGTAGGGCTGCGCCAAGAAGGAGATGTTCTCGTGTTTCTGGCAGTCCAAAACCCCCACTATATATAGGCGAAAGGGAGGGGCTGTGCCCCCACCTAGGTTTCCACCCCTAGGGGTGGCGGCCAGCCCTAGATCCCATCTAGGGGGCGGCCAAGGGGGGAGAGAGGGGGGCGCACCACTAGGTGGGCCTTAGGCCCATCTGAGCCTAGGGTTTCCCCCTTTTCCCTTCTCTCTTTGCCTTGGGCCCTGGTGGGGGGGGCGCACCAGCTCACCTGGGGCTGGTCCCCTCCCACACTTGGCCCATGCAGCCCTCCGGGGCTGGTGGCCCCACTTGGTGGACCACGGGGACCCTCCCGGTGGTCCCGGTACATTACCGATAAAACCCAAAACTTTTCCGGCGACCAAAACAGGACTTCCCATATATAAATCTTTACCTCCGGACCATTCCGGAACTCCTCGTGACGTCCGGGATCTCATCCGGGACTCCGAACAACATTCGGTAACCACGTATATCTATTCCCTATAACCCTAGCGTCATCGAACCTTAAGTGTGTAGACCCTACGGGTTCGGGAACCATGCAGACATGACCGAGACAACTCTCCGGTCAATAACCAACAGCGGGATCTGGATACCCGTGTTGGCTCCCACATGTTCCACGATGATCTCATCGGATGAACCACGATGTCAAGGATTCAATCAATCCCGTATACAATTCCCTTTGTCTAGCGGTACGATACTTGCCCGAGATTCGATCGTCGGTATCCCGATACCTTGTTCAATCTCGTTACCGGCAAGTCTCTTTACTCGTTCCGTAACACATCATCCCGTGATCAACTCCTTGGTCACATTGTGCACATTATGATGATGTCCTACCGAGTGGGCCCAGAGATACCTCTCCGTTACACGGAGTGACAAATCCCAGTCTCGATTCGTGCCAACCCAACAGACACTTTCGGAGATACCTGTAGTGTACCTTTATAGCCACCCAGTTACGTTGTGACGTTTGGCACACCCAAAGCACTCCTACGGTATCCGGGAGTTGCACAATCTCATGGTCTAAGGAAATGATACTTGACATTAGAAAAGCTTTAGCATACGAACTACACGATCTTTGTGCTAGGCTTAGGATTGGGTCTTGTCCATCACATCATTCTCCTAATGATGTGATCCCGTTATCAACGACATCCAATGTCCATGGTCAGGAAACCGTAACCATCTATTGATCAACGAGCTAGTCAACTAGAGGCTTACTAGGGACATGGTGTTGTCTATGTATCCACACATGTATCTGAGTTTCCTATCAATACAATTCTAGCATGGATAATAAACGATTATCATGAACAAGGAAATATAATAATAACCAATTTATTATTGCCTCTAGGGCATATTTCCAACAGTCTCCCACTTGCACTAGAGTCAATAATCTAGTTCACATCGCCATGTGATTAACACTCACAGGTCACATCGCCATGTGACCAACATCCAAGAGTCTACTAGACTCAATGATCTAGTTCACATCACTATGTGATAAACACTCAAAGAGTTCTGGGTTTGATCATGTTATGCTTGTGAGAGAGGTTGTAGTCAACGGGTCTTGCCATATTCAGATCCCTATGTATTTCGCAAAACTTTATATCGTAGATGCTGCTACCACGTTCCACTTGGAGCTATTCCAAATTGTTGCTCCATTATACGTATTCGGTATCTCTACTCAGAGCTATCCGGATAGGTGTTAAGCTTGCATCGACGTAACTCTTTACGTCGAACTCTTTATCACCTCCATAACCGAGAAACATTTCCTTATTCCTCTAAGGATAATTTTGACCGCTATCTGGTGATCTACTCCTAGATCACCTTTGTACCCTCTTGCCAGACATGTGGCAAGGCACACATCAGGTGCGGTACTCAGCATGGCATACCGTATAGAGCCTATGACAAGAGCATAGGGGACGACCTTCGTCCTTCCTCTTTCTTCTGCCGTGGTCAATCTTTGAGTCTTACTCAACTTCACACCTTACAACTCAGGTAAGAACCCCTTCCTTGACTGATCTATTTTGAACTCCTTCAAAAACATGTCAAGGTGTGCGTTCTTTGAAAGTATCATCAGGCGTCTTGATCTATCTCTATAGATCTTGATGCCCAATATGTAAGCAGCTTTATCCAGGTCTTCCTTTGAAAATCACTCTTCAAACAAACCGTTTATGCTTTCCAGAAATTCTACATTATTTCGGATCAACAATATGTCATCCACATATACTTATCAGAAATGTTGTAGTGCTCCCACTCACTTTCTTGTAAATACAAGTTTCTAACAAACATTGTATAAACCTAAAAGCTTTGATCACTCCATCAAAGCATATATTCCGACTCCGAGATGCTTGCTCTAGTCCATAGAAGGATTGCTGGAGCCAGCATACCTTTTAGCATCCTTAGGATCGTCAAAAACTTTTATTGTATCACATACAACTTTTCTTACGAAAACTTGGTAAGAAAACTTGTTTTGACATCCATCTGTAAGATTTCATAATCGAAAAATACAGCTAATGCTAACATGATTCCGACGGACTTAAGCATCGCTACGGGTGAGAAATTCTCATCGTAGTCAACTCCTTGAACTTGTGAAAAGACTCTTTCCCACAAGTCGAGCTTCATAGACGGTAACATTACCGCCCACGTCCGTCTTCTTCTTAAAGATCCATTTATCTCAATGGCTTGCCGATCATCGGGCAAGTCCACCAAAGTCCATACTTTTGAATGGATCCTATCTCGGATTTCATGGCTTCTAACCATTTGTCGGAATACGGGCCCACCATCGCTTCTCCATAGCTCGTAGGTTCATTGTTGTCTAACAACATGATATCTAAGACAGGATTACCGTACCACTCAGGAGTAGTACATATCCTTGTCGACCTACGAGGTTCGATAGCAACTTGATCTGAAGCTTCATGATCACTATCATTAACTTCCTATTCAACAGACGTAGGCGCCGCAGAAAACATCTTTCTGTGTTGCATCACTCTCTGGTTGAAGTAAAGGTTTGACAACCTCATCAAGTTCTATCTTCCTCCCACTCAATTCTTTCGAGAGAAACTCCTTCTCGAGAAAGGACCCGTTCTTAGCGACAAACAATTTGCCCTCGGATCTGAGATAGAAGGTATACCCAACTGTCACCTTTGGGTATCCTATGAAGATGTGTTTGTCCGCTTTTGGGTTCGAGATTCTCCTGCTAAAGCCTTAAGCATCGCAGCCCCAAACATTAAGAAACGACAACTTTGGTTTCTTGCCAAACCAATGTTCATACGACGTCGTCTCAACGGACTTAGATGGTGTCCTATCTAAAGTGAATGCAGCTGTCTCTAACGCATAACCTCAAAATGAAAACGGTAGATTGGTAAGAGACATCATAGATCGCACCATATCTCATAAGGTTCGATTACGACGTCCGGACACACCATTACCTTGTGGTGTTCCAGGTGGCTTCAACTGTGAAACAATTCCACAATGTCTTAAGTGATTGCCAAACTCATAACTCAGAAAATCCCTTTTGATCAGATCGTAGGAACATGATCTTCTTGTTATGATGATTCTTAACTTCACTCTGAAATCGCTTGAACTTTTCAAACGTTTCAGACTTGTGCTTCATTAAGTAGATATACCTATATCTACTCAAATCGTCAGTGAAGATGAGAAAATAGCGATATCCACCGCACGCTTCAATTCTCATTGGATCACACGCATCAGCATGCATGATTTCCAACAAGTCACTTGCCCGTTTCATTGTACCTGAAAACGGGGTCTTAGTCATCCTGCCCATGAGGCATGGCTCGCATGTGTCAAGCGATTCAAAATCAAGTGACTCCAAACATCCATCGACATGGAGTTTCTTCATGCATCTTACGCCAATATGACCTAAGCGGCAGTGCCACGAGAAAGTGGTACTATCATTATTAACTCTACATCTTTTGGCGTGAACATGTGTATTACCACGACCGAGATTCAATGAACCATTCACATAGGGTGCATGACCATGAAAGGTATCATTCATGTAAACAGAATAACCATTATTCTCTAACTTAAATGAATGACCGTATTGCAATGAACATGATCTAATCATATTCATGCTCAACGTAGACACCTGATAACATTTATCTAGGTTCAATACTAATCCCGAAGGCAGATGGAGCGTGCGATGGTGATCTCATCAACTTTGGAAACACTTCCAACACACATCGTCACCTCGCCCTTAGCCAGTCTCCGTTTAGTCCGTAGCTTTTGCTTCAAGTCACCAGTAATAGCAACTGAACCGGTATCCAATACCCAGGTGCTACCAGGAGTACTAGTGAGGTACACATTAATAACACGTATATACTTTGTTGAAGTTGCCAGCCTTCTTATCTACCATGCATTTGGGGTAATTCCGCTACCAGTGACCGTTCCCCTTACAATAGAAGCACTTAGTCTCGGGTTTGGGTTCAACCTTGGGTTCCTTCACTGGAGCGGCAACTGGTTTGCCATCCATGAAGTTTCCCTTCTAGCCCTTGCCCTTCTTGAAACCAGTGGTCTTGTTAAACCATCAACACTTGATGCTCCTTCTTGATTTCTACCTTTTGCGGTCTTAAGCACCGCGAACAGCTCCGGGATCAACTCCATCCCTTGCATGTCATAGTTCATCACGAAGATCTAGTAGCTTAGTGATAGTGTCTAGAGAACTCTATCAATCACTATCTTATCTGGAAGTTTAACTCCCACTTGATTTAAGTGATTGTAGCACCCAGACATTCTGAGCACATGCTCACTAGCTGAGCTATTCTCCTCCATCTTGTTGGCAAAAGAACTTGTCAGAGGTCTCACACCTCTCAACACGGGCATGAGCCTGAAATCCCAATTTCAGCTCTTGGAACATCTCATATGTTCTATGGCGTTCAAAACGTCATTGGAATCCCGATTCTAAGCCGTAAAGTATGGTGCACTAAACTATCAAGTAGTCATCAGGATGTGTCTGTCAGGTGTTCACAACATCCACAGACGACGTTGTAGGGGTTTGCACATCGAGCGGTGCATCAAAGACGTAAGCCTTCTGTGTAGCAGTGAGGACACTCCTCGGACTACGGACCTAGTCCGCATCATTGCTTACAATATCTTTCAACTTGGTCTTTCTCTAGGAACGTATTGAAACAGGGAGCTACAACGTGAGCTATTTATCTACAACATATTTGCAAAGACAATTTAGACTATGTTCATGATAATTGAGTTCATTTAATGAACTCCCACTCAGATAGACATCCCTCTAGTCATCTAAGTGAAACATGATCCGAGTCAACTAGGCCGTGTCCGATCATCACGTGAGACGGACTAGTCAACATCGGTGAACATCTTCATGTTGATCGTATCTTCTATACGACTCATGCTCGACCTTTCGGTCTTCCGTGTTCCGAGGCCATGTCTGTACATGCTAGGCTCGTCAAGTCAACCTAAGTGTTTTTGCTGTGTAAATCTGGCTTACACCCGTTGTATTCGAACGTTAGAATCTATCACACCCGATCATCACGTGGTGCTTCGAAACAACGAACCTTCGCAACGGTGCACAGTTAGGGGGAACACCTTTCTTGAAATTTTAGTGAGGGATCATCTTATTTAAGCTACCGTCGTTCTAAGCAAATAAGATGTAAAACATGATAAACATCACATGCAATCAAATAGTGACATGATATGGCCAATATCATTTTGCTCCTCTCGATCTCCATCTTCGGGGCTCCATGATCATCGTTGTCACCGGCATGACACCATGATCTCCATCATCATGATCTCCATCATCGTGTCTTCTTGAAGTTGTCTCGTCATCTATTACTTCTACTACTATGGCTAACGCTTTAGCAATAAAGTAAAGTAATTACATGACATTTATGTTGACACGCAGGTCATAAATAAATTAAGACAACTCCTATGGCTCCTGCCGGTTGTCATACTCATCGACATGCAAGTCGTGATTCCTATTACAAGAACATGATCAATCTCATACATCACATATATCATTCATCACATCCTTTTGGCCATATCACATCACAAGGCATATGCTGCAAAAACAAGTTAGACGTCCTCTAATTGTTGTTGCAAGTTTTTACGTGGCTGCTATAGGTTTCTAGCAAGAACGTTTCTTACCTACGCGAAAACCACAACGTGATATGCCAATTTCTATTTACCCTTCATAAGGACCCTTTTCATCGAATCCGATCCGACTAAAGTGGGAGAGACAGACACCCGCTAGCCACCTTATGCAACTAGTGCATGTCAGTCGGTGGAACCAGTCTCACGTAAGAGTACGTGTAAGGTCGGTCCGGGCCGCTTCATCCCACGATGCCGCCGAATCAAGATAAGACTAGTAACGGCAAGCAAATTGACAAAATCGACGCCCACAACAACTTGTGTTCTACTCGTGCATAGAAACTACGCATAGACCTAGCTCATGATGCCACTGTTGGGGAACGTAGCAGAAATTCAAATTTCTACGCATCACCAAGATCAATCTATGGAGTAATCTAGCAACGAGGGGAAGGAGAGTGCATCTACATACCCTTGTAGATCGCTAAGCGGAAGCGTTCAAGTGAACGGGGTTGATGGAGTCGTACTCGTCGTGATCCAAATCACCGATGATCCTAGTGCCGAACGGACGGCACCTCCGTGTTCAACACACGTACAGCCCGGTGACGTCTCCTACGCCTTGATCCAGCAAGGGGAGAAGGAGAGGTTGGGGAAGACTCCATCCAGCAGCAGCACGACGGCGTGGTGGTGGTGGAGGAGCGTGGTACTCCAGCAGGGCTTCGCCAAGCACCGCAAGAGACGAGGAGGGAGAGGGGTAGGGCTGCGCCAAGAAGGAGATGTTCTCGTGTTTCTGGCAGCCCCAAAACCCCCACTATATATAGGGGAAAGGGAGGGGCTGCGCCCCCACCTAGGTTTCCACCCTAGGGGTGGCGGCCAGCCCTAGATCCCATCTAGGGGGCGGCCAAGGGGGGAGAGAGGGGGGCGCACCACTAGGTGGGCCTTAGGCCCATCTGAGCCTAGGGTTTCCCCCTTTTCCCTTCTCTCTTCGCCTTGGGCCCTAGTGGGGGGGGGGCGCACCAGCCCACCTGGGGCTGGTCCCCTCCCACACTTGGCCCATGCAGCCCTCCGGGGCTGGTGGCCCCACTTGGTGGACCACCGGGACCCTCCCGGTGGTCCCGGTACATTACCGATAAAACCTGAAACTTTTCCGGCGACCAAAACAGGACTTCCCATATATAAATCTTTACCTCCGGACCATTCCGGAACTCCTCGTGACGTCCGGGATCTCATCCGGGACTCCAAACAACATTCGGTAACCACGTATATCTATTCCCTATAACCCTAGCGTCATCGAATCTTAAGTGTGTAGACCCTACGGGTTTGGGAACCATGCAGACATGACCGAGACAACTCTCCGGTCAATAACCAACAGCAGGATCTGTATACCCATGTTGGCTCCCACATGTTCCACGATGATCTCATCGGATGAACCACGATGTCAAGGATTCAATCAATCCCGTATACAATTCCCTTTGTCTAGCGGTACGATACTTGCCCGAGATTCGATCGTCGGTATCCCGATACCTTGTTCAATCTCGTTACCGACAAGTCTCTTTACTCGTTCTGTAACACATCATCCCGTGATCAACTCCTTGGTCACATTGTGCACATTATCATGATGTCCTACCGAGTGGGCCCAGAGATACCTCTCCGTTACACGGAGTGACAAATCCCAGTCTCGATTCGTGCCAACCCAACAGACACTTTCGGAGATACCTGTAGTGTACCTTTATAGCCACCCAGTTACGTTGTGATGTTTAGCACAACCAAAGCACTCCTACAGTATCCTAGAGTTGCACAATCTCATGGTCTAAGGAAATGACACTTGACATTAGAAAAGCTTTAGCATACGAACTACACGATCTTTGTGCTAGGCTTAGGATTGGGTCTTGTCCATCACATCATTCTCCTAATGATGTGATCCCGTTATCAACGACATCCAATGTCCATGGTCAGGAAACTGTAACCATCTATTGATCAACGAGCTAGTCAACTAGAGGCTTACTAGGGACATGTTGTTGTCTATGTATCCACACATGTATCTGAGTTTCCTATCAATACAATTCTAGCATGGATAATAAACGATTATCATGAACAAGGAAATATAATAATAACCAATTTATTATAGCCTCTAGGGCATATTTCCAACATCCTGACGTAGAGTTTTGACTCTTCTCTTCTCAAATTTCACTAAATTTTTTGTAGGATCACGCGGGTATCTTGGAATCGTTCCGATGGTTTTGTGATGAGAACATTGTTCTTGGTGCCTCCTGTCTTTAGGGGTTGTGGCAGTGTCCCGGGGAGTTGAGCTCCGAGGTGTTGTCGTCACAATTTTATCGTTGAAGATCTGGAATACCTGAGTTTAGTACGCCGACATCGAAAATCTCTTTTATGCAGTTCGTTGCTGAGATAACCACGACGCCACCCAGTACTGGGGCGGGAGTTCGGGAGTATCGCCATAACTTGTATAACGGATGCTTTTCGAAGGTTGAGGTAGATGGTTTCCGAAGTTTTTTCTCGGTTATGTGTTGAAGGATGGGTACAGCTGGATGTAGGATTTGCTAGATTTGGGTGAGATATTATGCTTCCCCTGTATCCCCAACACCTGATTGCATAACCGGAAGGTTTGGGAGTTTCATAGGTGGGAATTCTTGTAGCTCTAGTTCTTCTTCCACGGATATTTGGTTTGAGATTGGGATATCTTACCGACTATTCGTTCTTGATCCGTACCTTGTTGATTTATTCCTCTACCTAAATTCTAAGTGGCTTCTCAATTTATGGATATGTGACCATTTCAAGTGGAATGCATTCATTCATTTTGTTCGGATGTGAAGACTATATGTTGCAATTTCATCCCGTTTGATTCAGCTTCATATTATCTGTCATTGTGCTAACGGTTGTCACCCTCTTCAGGATGGCTCCCGCTAAGAGCACCAATCAGAATCAGAATCAGGATCCGCCACCACCTCCACATCCTCCGGAGGCATGGCAAGCTGTGATGGCCGCAACCAATACAAACACATAATTGATCATGCAAATTCTTCACGAGCGCAATCAAGCGAACTAAGGCAACCAAGGCAACAATCAGAATCACTTTGCTACACTAAACGAGTTCCTTGCTAACGGGCCAAAGACTTTCAGCAATTGTGTTGAGGAAACTGACGCTGACGATTGGGTCGTGGATCTGTGCAAGCATTTCGAGTGCAGTAACGTCAGGCCTGAGGACTTCGTCAAGTTCGCTTCCTTCCAACTCAAAGACCAAGCTGCAGAATGGTTCCAGCAGTACAAGGATTCCAGAGGAGGCCGTGTGATTACCTGGGATGAATTCCGTCAAGACTTCAAAGCTCATCATATTCCTTAGAGCGTGGTTGAAAGCAAGCGTGAGGAATTCCGCAACCTGAACCAAGGCTCTTTGTCTGTCTATGACTACAACAAGTTGTTTCAGAAGCTCGCCCGCTTTGCTAAGCAGGACGTCCCTGACGAGAAGAGCATGATATACCAGTTCAGGGGTGGTCTCAGAGAAGAAATTTAGCTAGCTCTTGTTCTCTTTGAGCCCTTGAGATACGATGAGTTCTACAACATGTCATTGAAGCAAGAGGCTGCTCAACTGAGGTGTGATGCTTCCAAGAAGCGAGACAGAGATGCTACTCCTTCTTCCTCTACTCAAGTGGCCAAGCAGTAGAAGTATTGGCTTCCTCCTCCTCCGTCCCGTCAGCCGTATCAGCAGAAGAGTAAAGGTGGCAGTGGATCTTCCCACCCACCCAACCCTGGCTTTCAGAACAAGACTTTGTCTCAAGCTCCAAGATCAAGTGCTCCGTATCACCGTCCGCTTTCAGAGGTCACGTGCAACAAGTGCCAACAGAAGGGTCACTATGCCAACAAGTGCTTCAATCAGAGGCGTCTCCCTCCTCCTCCTCCTGTGAGATCGGCAAGTACAGCTGTGGTCAAGCATAACCCCAAGCACGCCAAGGTCAACTTGATGAACGCAGCTCAGGCAGAGGACTCGTCAGATGTCATCATGGGTAACCTTCCTGTTAACGATGTTCCCGCAAAAGTACTTTTTGACTCTGGTGCATCGCATTCCTTCATGTCATTTCCATTTGCATTGGAGAACAATTTTAGTACTAAGGCATTACCTAGAGCTATGCAAGTCGTCTCTCTAGCTAAGCGTCTGAGTTCTAGTATAATGGTACCGGATATTTCTATCATGATGGGTGATTTCAAGTTTCTGGCTTCTCCAATGGTTCTTGGTAACTCGGATATTGATCTTATTCCCGGGATGGATTGGCTTTCTAAGCACAAGGCTCAGCTTGATTGTGCAGCCAGGCAGATTCAATTGACTCATTCGTCTGAGGATGTAATTGTCTTTGCCGCTCGGGATAATACAATCTGTCTGTTTTCTCTCAATGAGAAGGGTGAACTGGATGTTATCTTGCAAATCCCAGTTGTTTGCGAATATCAAGACATCTTTCCAAAAGAGCTTCCAGGAATGCCTCCGCACTGGCCAGTTGAATTCCTCATCGATCTTGAGCCTGGCACGGAACCAGTGTGCAAGTGTCCTTACAAGCTCGGACCTGAAGAGTTGAAGGAGCTAAAGAAACAACTTGATGTTCAAGAGAGAATGGGTCTCATCCGGCCTAGTTCTTCTCCGTGGGGTTGTGGTGTTCTTTTTTGTGAAGAAGAAGGATGGAACGGACAGACTTTGTGTGGATTACCGTCCATTGAACAAGAAGACCATCAAGAACAAATACCCACTTCCCAACATCAACGAGCTGTTCGAACAACTCAAAGGTGCCCAAGTATTCTCCAAGCATGATCTCCGTATGGGTTATCATCAGATTCAAATTCGTGAGCAAGATATTCCCAAGACGGCTTTCAGGACAAGCTTTGGTTCATATGAATACACTGTCATGTCTTTTGGCCTCCTCAACGCTCCTCCAACGTTCTCTCGCATGATGAATTTCATCCTCAACGCCTACACCAATGACTTCGTTTTGGTCTATCTCGACGACATTCTGGTCTTTTCAAAGAACAAGGAAGATCATGCCAAGCACTTGCGTTTGGTACTCGATAAGCTCAGGGAACATCAGTTCTACGCCAAGTTCTCCAAGTGCAAATTTTGGCTTGATGAGGTTCATTATCTTGGTCATATCATCTCTGCCAAGGGCATTGCGGTGAATCCTGAGAAGGTGTCTGCAATTGTGAATTGGGAACCTCCTCAGAACATGAAGCAACTCCGTAGCTTCCTCGGTCTCGCAAGCTACTGTCAAAGATTCGTTGAAAACTTTTCTAAGATCGCGAAGCCGCTCTCAAATCTTCTCCAGAAGCACGTCAAGTACGTTTGGTCTCCGGAGTGTGACATTGCTTTCAACACTTTGAAAGAGAAATTGGTCACTGCTCCAGTTCTGACTCCTCCTGATGAATCCAAACCGTACGAGGTCTTTTGCGATGCCTCTCTCCAAGGTCTTGGCGCAGTGTTGATGCAAGATAAGAAAGTTGTGGCTTATACCTCTCGCCAGTTGAAGCCCAACGAGAAGAACTACCCCACTCATGACCTTGAGTTGGCGGCAGTTGTGCATGCTCTTTTGACTTGGAGACATCTCTTATTGGGAAGAAAAGTGGACATTTTCACTGACCATAAGAGTCTCAAGTACATCTTCACTCAGCCTAATCTCAACCTCAGGCAGACTCGATGGGTCAAAATGATTCAAGAGTATAATCCGAGTATTGAGTATACTCCAGGCAAGGCCAATGTGATTGCTGACGCATTGAGTAGGAAGGCTTATTGCAACAGCCTGATTCTCAAGCCTTATCAACCCGAGCTTTGTGAAGCTTTCCGCAAACTTAATCTGCAAGTTGTTCCTCAAGGTTTCCTCGCCAACCTTCAAGTCTCTCCTACCTTGGAAGACCAGATTCGCCAAGCCCAGCTTCTTGATGCTATGGTGAATAAGGTGAAGATTGGGATTGCCAAGAGTCAACCCAAGTACAAGTGCTACCGCCTTGATGACAAGGATACTCTCTTCTTTGAGGATCGTATTGTTGTACCCAAAGGTGACCTTCGTAAGGTTATCATGAACGAGGCTCACAATTCTCTCCTCTCCATTCACCCTGGGAGCACGAAAATGTATCAGGACCTCAAGCAGGCTTATTGGTGGACTCGAATGAAGCGCGAGATTGCTCAGTTCGTGAATGAGTGTGACGTCTGCACAAGAGTGAAGGAAGAACACCAAAGGCCAGCTGGTCTCCTCCAACCTCTTGCCTTTCCAGAATGGAAGTTTGACCACATTGAGATGGACTTCATGACTGGGTTTCCAAAGTCCAAACGTGGCAATGATGCTATATTCGTTGTCATCGACAAACTCACTAAAGTGGCTCACTTTCTGCCTATCAAAGAGTCAATCACTGCAGCTCAATTGGCGGAGCTCTATACCTCTCGAATTGTCTCTCTGCACGGTATTCCACAAGTGATCTCTTCAGACCATGGCAGCATCTTTACCTCCAAGTTTTGGGATTCTTTTCAGAAGACCATGGGTACCAACATCCGCTTCATTACAGCTTTCCATCCTCAAACTAGCGGTCAAGTCGAGCGTGTCAATCAGATTCTTGAAGATATGCTCAGGACTTGTGTGATCTCCTTCAGCATGAAGTGGGAGGATTGTCTTCCTTATGCTGAATTCTCCTACAACAACAGTTTTCAAGCAAGTTCGGGCAAGGCCCCATTCGAAATTCTGTATGGCAGGAAGTGTCGTACCCCTCTCAACTGGTCTGAAACCGGTGAACGTCAACTTCTGGGAAATGACTTAATCACAGAGGCAGAGGAAATGTGCAAAGTCATTCGAGATAACCTCAAAGCAGCCCAATCCCGCCAAAAGAGCTACTATGATAGTAAGCACCGTGATTTGGCTTTCGAGATCGGAGATCATATTTACCTCCGCGTCTCTCCAATGAAAGGTACTCGTCACTTCGGTATCAAAGGGAAGCTTGCCCCCAGATATGTGGGACCTTTCAAGATCGTCAGCAAGAGAGGCGATCTCGCCTATCAACTCAAGATTCCTTCGAACTTTGCAAATGTGCATGACGTGTTCCATGTCTCTCAGCTTCGAAAGTGCTTTAAGACTCCTGACCGCACTGTCAACTTCGAGGACATTGAGCTCCAAGAAGATCTCTCTTATCGTGAGCACCCCATTGCTATTCTTGAAGAGACTGAACACAAGACTCGCAACAAGTTAATCAAATTCCTCAAAGTCAAGTGGTCACACCATTTCGACCGTGAAGCTACTTGGGAACGCGAGGATCACCTCCATTCTGAGTACCCGGCGTTCTTTCAGTCCTAGATCTCGGGACGAGATCCTCTCGTAGTGGTGGAGTGTTGTAACACCCCGGATATGATTTACCCAATATGTACTCCAACTCTTGCCGTTTCCGGCGTTAAGTTATTTTCTTTTCTCGAGTTCGGATTTTTGTCTCCATGTGTTGTTGTCGTTGTCATACATCTCATATCATGTCATCATGTGCATTGCATTTGCATACGTGTTCATCTCATGCATTCGAGCATTTTCCCCGTTGTTCGTTTTGCATTCCGGCGCTCCGTTCTCCTCTGGTGGTCATTTCTACCTTTCTTTTGTGTGTGGGGATTAAACATTTCCAGATTGGACCAAGACTTGCCAAGCGGCCTTGGTTTACTACCGATAGACCGCCTGTCAAGTTTCATACCATTTGGACTTCGTTTGATGCTCCAACGGTTAATCGAGGGACCGAGAAGGCCTCGTGTGTGTTGCAGCCCAACACCCCTCCAAGTTGGCCCAAAACCCACCAAAACCTTCTCCATCATCTAGAGCGTTCGATCATGATCGCGTGGCCAAAAACCGCACCTCATTTGGACACTCCTAGCTCCCTCTACCTCTATATAAAGACCCCCTCCTCAAAATTCCGGATCTCCCCTTCCAAACCCAAAAAAATCATCATCACGCGCCGCCGGACAGAGTCGCCACCGACGGACACGTCTGGATCCGCCCGCCGCCGCCACGTAGCGCTCCGCCACTCGCCCGCCGAGCCGCCCCACTTCGCCGGCCCGCTCGGCCCGGGGAGGGCCCCCGAGGCCCGCGCGCCCCGCCGCCTCCCAGCTCGCCCCGCCGCCGCCATCCTCCGCCTCTCCCGAGCTGCGCAGCCGCGCCGGAGCGCGCATCGCCCGAGGCTGGCGTCCGGCGACCTCGCCGACCTCGCCAACCGCGCCGCATGCCGCCACCTCGCCGCGCCCGAGTCGCCACGCCCGCTGCCGACCACCTCCTCGACGTCCGTGCCACTCCGGCGACCTCCTCCGGCGTCGTCCTCCTCCCCGGTGAACAGTTTCCGGCGAGCCTCGAAGTCCGCGCTCGGCTGGATCTAGATCTGGGATTTGTCTCGGGTTGACTTTTTGCCCCGGAACCCTAATTTTTTTTGCATATTTCATGATGTCGTATCTCCGCATCCGTAGCTTTTGGGCATATAGCATATCAAAATTTTCGTCTCAGAAAGCACATCATTTCATCTCATTGCATCATTTTCATTTGAGTTCATCGTGATACCCGAAATGCTGTTGGAAGAGTGCTATTTGAGATAATTGTCAGATCCGCTGCTCCAATTAGATATTTGTCATTTTTGCCATGATTATTGTGTGCATGATATGCCCCTGAGCTCTACATGAGTTTTGTTATATGTTTTGCCATCTATCCACAGGTGCAATCCATGTATTTTTGTGATGTGTATGGTGACTAGAACAAGCTTGCAAAGTGGTGCATTCGTTAATGCTGATTTCAGGGACTTGGCATTTCCACTAAGCCCTTGATCTGTTTATCTCAATATGCCATATGTTCTTGTTGTTTCCTAGTGATCCGTGCCTCTTTTGAGGATGATCAGTAAGGATGATTTGTTAATCTTGTAGTTCTCTATCCATCCATATCCTTGTTTGCAATTATGGAGCACCCTAGCTTGAGCCAATCGAGCTCTACTTTTGTCATTTCGTGAATCTGGGCAGATTGTTAACTTGTTAGCAATTTTGCCGAGGATGTTGTAGTTGATCCGTGTATGCTATGTTATTGTTCTTGCCATGTCTAGCTTGTATTTTGTGTATTATTGATGGGTGCATGCTTAGATTGTCATGACTTGCTCTGTAGTGAGTGCATCGAGCTTGTAAACATGCCTACTTGATATCTGTTTCAGCATGCTCCAGTTTTCACCAAGTCTGGGAACTGATTATGTTTTTGCCATGTTCACATGCTTGCAAATGTATTTTCTGATCCCTTTTGGCTCAAGGTCACTAAGGGACTTTTGTTAAGCTCTTTGAGTAGCTCCATGCCATGGTTTACTTTTCCATCTTCAGGTCCTGTAGTATATAGTTTTCATGCTCCAAAGTGTGCTATCTGATCTGAAATTCCAGGCAAGTGTTAATTTCACTAAGCCTGAAATATGTTTACCAAATGCATTTTTGCCATGCTTGCTTGAACCTGTTATTGGATGAATTGGTCGTAGCTCAGTGCTAGTCTTTTGTTAAGAATCATGAATGGATCCCTGCCATGTATTTTGTTGCCATGTTTGGGTGCTGTAGCATGGTCATCTTGTTGCATTTAGATGGCTACTTGCTGTAAATCGCAGAACGTGGTCATATTTGAATTGCTTGCCATTTCC
Organism: Triticum aestivum; assembly: GCF_018294505.1. Classification (NCBI taxonomy): domain Eukaryota; kingdom Viridiplantae; phylum Streptophyta; class Magnoliopsida; order Poales; family Poaceae; genus Triticum; species Triticum aestivum. Next base: position 527,302,631 of record NC_057800.1, read on the forward strand.
AAACCGTGACTCCGATTCCGGCGTTCTTTATATCGTTTTCAAGCGATTTCATCTCATCTTTTCAGTGGCACACTTGGATTTCCAAGTTGAGGCCAGGTTCATGCATTCCTTGTCAAATCTTGCATATGCATCACATATTGCATCCCGCATAGCATACCATCTTCGCATCATGTTGTTTGAGTTTGCACGTGGTTGATTGTGTCCTTGTTGCTTGTTTGTCTTGTTTGGGTAGAGTCGGGAGACGAGTTCGCTAACGAGGAGCCCGTTGAGTTTGCTTTCGAGGATCCAGTCAACTCTGACAACTTTGCAGGCAAGATGATCATACCCTCGAAATCACTACTATCTTTGCTTTGCTAGATGCTCGCTCTTTTGCTATGCATATGCTACGATGCCTACCACTTGCTTATCATGCCTCCCAAGTTGCCATGTCAAACCTCTAACCCACCATGTCCTAGCAAACCGTTGATTGGCTATGTTACCGCTTTGCTCAGCCCCTCTTATAGCGTTGCTAGTTGCAGGTGAAGATTGGAGCCCGTTCCTTGTTGGAACATTATTTACTTGTTGGGATATCATTATATTATATTGTTATCTTAATGCACCTATATACTTGGTAAAGGGTGGAAGGCTCGGCCTCTCGCCTAGTGTTTTGTTCCACTCTTGCCGCCCTAGTTTCTGTCATATCGGTGTTATGTTCCCGGATTTTGTGTTCCTGACGCGGTTGGGTGATAATGGGAACCCCTTGATAGTTCGCCTTGATTAAAGCTTTTCCAGCAATGCCCAACCTTGGTTTTACCATTTGCCACCTAGCCTCTTTTTCCCTTGGGTTTCCGGAGCCCGAGGGTCATCTTATTTAACCCCCCCTGGGCCAGTGCTCCTCTGAGTGTTGGTCTGACTGAGCTGCCTGCGGGGCCACCTCGGGGCAACTTGAGGGTTGGTTTTACTCGTAGCTAGTCTCATCTGAGTGTGCCCTGAGAACGAGATATGTGCAGCTCCTATCGGGATTTGTCGGCACATTCGGACGGTGTTGCTGGATTTGTTTTAACTTGTCGAAGTGTCTTGTAGAACCGAGATACCGAGTCTGATCGGAATGTCTCGGGAGGAGGTCTATTCCTTCGTTGATCGTGAGAGCTTGTCATGGGCTAAGTTGGGACTCCCCTGCAGGGATTTGAACTTTCGAAAGCCGTGCCCGCGGTTATGGGCAGATGGGAATTTGTTAATGTCCGGTTGTAGATAACTTAAACCTTAACTTAATTAAAATGAATCAACTGTGTGAGTTGCCGTGATGGTCTCTTCTCGGCGGAGTCCGGGAAGTGAACACGGTGTTGGAGTAATGCTTGCCGCAGGATGCCCTCTAGTTACTCGCTCGTGCTTTGCCTCCTCTTCTCGCTCTCTTTTGCGAATAGGATAGCCACCATATATGCTAGTCGCTTGCTGCAGCTCCACATATTTACCTTGCCTTACCCATAAGCTTAAATAGTCTTGATCGCGAGGGTGCGAGATTGCTGAGTCCCTGTGGCTCACAGATTACTTCCAAACCAGATGCAGGGCCTGATGATTCCGCTCCAGATGACACGCTTGAGCTCAAGTGGGAGTTCGATGAGGACTCACGCCGATACTACGTGTCTTTCCCTAATGATCAGTAGTGGTGCCCAGTTGGGGTGATCGGGACCATGTCACATGTTGGGTTTATCTTTTATTTTGGCGCCGTAGTCGGGTCATGAGTGTTTGAATGTTGTAATGCTATTTATGTACTTTGTGTGACGTGGCGAGTGTAAGCCAACTATGTATCTCCCATTTTATTACATATTTTACATGGGATATTGTGAAGATTGCCTAACTTGCGACATTGCTTTCAATGCGGTTATGCCTCTAAGTCGTGCCTCAACACGTGGGAGATATAGCCGCATCGAGGGCGTTACACAGCCATAGCGGGAGGTGCAGTGGCCATGGCTGGTGGCAAAGCCAGTCGCCGATGGGGGAGGCGAGGTGGCCATGCCGGCGGCACAGCCAGTCACCGGTGGGGGGGGGGGCGAGCATCTACAGAGAGAAAGAAAAGGGGAAGAGCGGAGGTTGCGGTGTAGACGAGATGCGCAATGAGCGGATGGCGTTGTCCCTAAAGAGCTAAGATAACATGGGAGGTGGTCCTTCGGTGCTGGGCCTACGTGCAGACTAAGCGAGTTGCGAAGCGAGTGGTGCGACCGGCCCAATGATTCGGCTGGCACGCCGTGGGGAAAGGTTTCCCTATTTTCAAATGTCAGTCGCGCCCATATTCTTGGGATGGGCTTGGCCCTAGCTGGCCACCACTGTTAGCTCCTCCTCGCATCTTCTCCCAGGCTCTCCATCGCTCTTTTTTCTTTTCACGCATTCTCTTTCCCCGCACGCGCCTTGCTCCGAATTGAGGTGCAAGGACTGCACACCTCACAAGATCGGCATACACGATAGGTGCGGGCGGGCAACTGACTGCGGCTATGAGTGACATATTCTTCGAGCAAGGCCGACACACCCAAATCTCCGTCGCCGCTGCAAGCCAGCTCAGCGACGGCGACCGCTGGGAGCTACAAGTGGTGAGAGTCGACGCTGGAGATGAGAACCACCTGTGCTACAACGATGACCCACCGGGAACCTGGCGTGCTCCAAGCTGCTGCTGCATGTGCTAAAGATGGCAGACACCCATGTTGTGACGACGACAACCGTATGTTGGTATGCTGCGAGCAGCGGCCGCTACTGCTAGAGATGGCGAGAGCCGATGCTGGAGATGGAGACAGCTGGTGCTGGTATGCAGCCACAGGGTACTTCAACGGCAACGCGGGATGCTGCAATCGAGCCATCGGGGTGCTACAACGGGCACTAGTGGGAGCTAGAACCATCCATCGAGGGTGCTACGACCTGCGTCGGGCATTGCTACAAAGGTGACACAGGGGATGCTGCATGTCGGTGCTACAACATGAACCACGGAGAGTTGGAACCAACCTCCGCCTCTACCTGCAACATCACTGCAAAGCCGGGTGTTGCCTAGGCACAACTACAACAAAGCTCGGGGTGTTGGGACGGTGATCGGAGGATGCTGGGATTGCTGCCAAATGTTTGCGACATCGAGGTACCGCCCGTGTTGTGACGCGTGGATGGCTATGCTAGAACCGACAGGCAGAGAAGCTGCAACCAGCGAGTGCTCGTAATGGGACCGCCAATCTGTCGTGTTGCCACGCACTGAGTGGCCATGATGGAAGCGACAACGGAGAAGCTACGGGCGGCGGACGAGGAGGCTGCAACTCCTGACGGTGTGAGCTACAACCCATTGACAGTCGTGCAACAACCTTTTTGGCAACGAAGATGTGAAGGTGACTGCCGGTGCCGCGAGGAGTGACGATGGGCCACAAGTGCGCAAGCTCTTCAGGCAGGTTCTGCAAGGGCGGCCAAAGCGGTGGCTAGCATTGTGTGTGTTGGAGGGAGGGGGGCTGCGCCACGCGGGAGGGCGGTAGGGGATGCCAGACATACCAGGGAGGGGGGAGATCACACGAGAGGATCTAACGGTGCGTAAGGTCACCATCTGACGCCACTATCGGCCGGCGCGTACCACCGACCTATCTAGTTGTCCGAGATGCGACTAGGAAACAACTTGTTGTAAAACATTTTTTATTGTGTTCTCCTAATTACATGGAACATGATGGGCTTAAGATAAGACACTACATACCTACCTAATAAAACTATCCAAATGATAACACCCACACGTGTGTCATGAAGTAATTTCATCCACACATTTTTATGGCAACTTTGGTTACAAGAGGATGACAACTTTAGTTGTGAAGCATGGAAACTTTTTGTTTGGATGGCAAGTTGCAGTTTTTTTGAGATTTGTTATTTTGGATGGCAAATTTAGTGTAAAAAACGTGTGGGCGGTGTTACTACATGCCACATGTGTGGCAGTAATCGGCGTCCTAAAACTAAGGTAAACATTGGTTGATTAGCACAATTTATACTACTAGTAAAATATGCAAAAGTATGATTTGATCGAACTAGCCACTATCCATTAAGGATCACAGTTTATAAACAAGCAGAACAGACGCGATAGAAAAGATGTGTCTGTCGTGGGGGCGTGGTAAAACCGCCGCGTCGGTTGGCTAGCAATCCGCACGGGCGGTTTGTACAAGGGAGGATTATCTTTAAATATCAAATTAAATTAATCCTAAAAAAAACCCTAATCCTCGCTTGTCTTTGATACTGATCACCCTTGGAATATTCTCTGATCATCCTTGAAACATTCTTCTCCAAAACCTAGGAAAATGAGAAGAAAATAAACAGCATGCCATGAAAAACTCATTCCAAAAACCCAGTGGGGAAATAAGGAGAAAATGACATACATCGTCCATGCTTGCATTGATATTGCCTCATTAAAAACCTTACACGAGAAACCATTTGGAAAAACTCACAAAGGAAAAGAGTGCAATATTAAAGATCTCATGATCTTAACAAGTTATATTTTAGGAGATTTCTCCCCCTGTATTTTGCAAGTCTCGAAGTCGTCGCATACCAATTCTAGATATATATTTATGAAACAGAGAACTTGGTAAGGACTTAGTAAACAGATCAGCGAGATTATCGCATGACTGTTTGCAAAATACTTATCTCGCCCTTTTCTTGCAGATCATGGGGATAAAATAATTTAGGAGAAATATGCTTTGTAATATTGCTCTTAATATAACCCGTTTGCATTTGTGCAATACAAGCAACATTATCTGAAGGAAATATGCCCTAGAGGCAATAATAAAGTTATTATTTATATTTCCTTATATCATGATAAATGTTTATTATTCATGCTAGAATTGTATTAACCAGAAACTTAATACATGTGTGAATACATAGACAAACAAATTGTCACTAGTATGCCTCTACTTGACTAGCTCGTTGAATCAATGATGGTTATGTTTCCTAACCATAGACATGAGTTGTCATTTGATTAACATGATCACATCATTAGAGAATGATGTGATTGACTTGACCCATCCGTTAGCTTAGCACGATGATCGTTTAGTTTGTTGCTATTGCTTTCTTCATGACTTATACATGTTCCTATGACTATGAGATTATGCAACTCCCGAATACCAGAGGAACACTTTGTGTGCTACCAAATGTCACAACATAACTGGGTGATTATAAAGGTGCTCTACAAGTGTATCTGACGGTATTTGTTGAGTTAGCATAGATCAAGATTAGGATTTGTCACTCTGATTGTTGGAGAGGTATCTCTGGGCCCTCTCGGTAATGCACATCACTTTAAGCCTTGCAAGCAATGCAACTAATGAGTTAGTTGCGGGATGATGTATTACGGAATGAGTAAAGAGACTTGCCGGTAACGAGATTGAACTAGGTATTGAGATACCGACAATCGAATCTCGGGCAAGTAACATACCGATGACAAAGGGAACAATGTATGTTGTTATGCGGTTTGACCGATAAAGATCTTCGTAGAATATGTAGGAGCCAATATAAGCATCCAGGTTCCGCTATTGGTTATTGACTGGAGACGAGTCTCGGTCATGCCTACATAGTTCTCGAACCCATAGGGTCCGCACGCTTAACGTTCGGTGACGATCGGTAATATGAATTTATGTGTTTTGATGTACCGAAGGTAGTTCGGAGTCTCGGATGAGATCGGGGACATGACGAGGAGTCTCGAAATGGTCGAGACGTAAAGATCGATATATTGGACGACTATATTCGGACAACGTAAAGGTTCCGAGTGATTCGGGTATTTTTCGAAGTAACACAGAGTTACGGGAATTTGTTGGGGAGTATATGGGCCTTATTGGGCTTTAGGGGAAAGAGAGAGGGGAGGCTGCGCCCCCCAAGGCTTAGTCTGAATTGGAGTAGGGGGAGGGGCGGCGCCCCTGAAGGAAATATGCCCTACAGGCAATAATAAAGTTATTATTTATTTCCTTATATCATGATAAATGTTTATTATCCATGCTAGAATTGTATCAACCGGAAACATAATACATGTGTGAATACATAGACAAACAGAGTGTCACTAGTATGCCTCTACTTGACTAGCTTGTTGATTAAAGATGGTTATGTTTCCTAACCATAGACATGAATTGTCATTTGATTAACGGGATCACATCATTAGGAGAATGATGTGATTGACTTGACCCATTCCGTTAGCATAGCACTTGATCGTTTAGTTTGTTGCTATTGCTTTCTTCATGACTTATACATGTTCCATGACTATGAGATTATGCAACTCCCATTTACCGGAGGAACACTTTGTGTGCTACCAAACGTCACAACATAACTGGGTGATTATAAAGGTGCTCTACAGGTGTCTCCGAAGGTACTTGTTGGGTTGGCGTATTTCGAGATTGTCACTCCAATTGTCGGAGAGGTATATCTGGGCCCTCTCGGTAATGCACATCACTTAAGCCTTGCAAGCATTGCAACTCATGAGTTAGTTGCAGAATGATGTATTACAGAACGAGTAAAGAGACTTCCCGGTAACGAGATTGAACTAGGTTTTGAGATACCGACGATCGAATCTCGGGCAAGTAACATACCGATGACAAAGGGAACAATGTATGTAGTTATGCGGCCTGACCGATAAAGATCTTCGTAGAATATGTGGGAGCCAATATGAGCATCTAGGTTCCGCCATTGGTTATTGACCGGAGACGTGTCTCGGTCATGTCTACATAGTTCTCGAACCCGTAGGGTCCGCACGCTTAACATTTCGATGACAGTTATATTATGAGTTTATATGTTTTGATGTACCGAAGGTTGTTCGGAGTCCCGGATGTGATCACGGACATGACGAGGAGTCTCGAAATGGTAGAGACATGAAGATTGATATATTGGAAGCCTATGTTTGGATATCGAAAGTGTTCCGCGTGAAATCGGGATTTTTCCGGAGTACCGGGAGGTTACCGGAACCCCCCGAGAGGTTAATGGGCCTTAGTGGGCCTTTATGGAGAAGAGGAGAGGCAGCCAGGGCAGGGCCGTGCGCCCCTCCCCCTAGTCCGAATAGAACCAGGAGAGGGGGGCGGCGCCCCCTTCCTTCCTCTCTCCCTCCTCTTTCCCCCTCCCAAGTCCTAATCCAACTAGGAAAGGGGGGAGTCCTACTCCCGGTGGGAGTAGGACTCCTCCTGGCACGCCCTCTCTCCTGGACGGCCGCACCCCCCCTTGCTCCTTTATATACGGGGGCAGGGGGGCACCCTAGAGACACAACAATTGATCAGTTGATCTTTTAGCTGTGTGCGGTGCCCCCCTCCACCATAGTCCACCTCGATAATACTGTAGCGGTGCTTAGGCGAAGCCCTGCATCGGTAGAACATCATCGTCGTCACCACGCCGTCGTGCTGATGAAACTCTCCCTCAACACTCGGCTGGATCAGAGTTCGAGGGACGTCATCGGGCTGAACGCGTGCTGAACTCGGAGGTGTCGTGCGTTCGGTACTTGATCGGTCGGATCGTGAAGACGTATGACTACATCAAAAGCATTGTGCTAACGCTTCCGCTTTCGGTCTACGAGGGTACATGGACAACACTCTGCCCTCTCGTTGCTATGCATCACCATGATCTTGCGTGTGCCTAGGAATTTTTTTTGAAATTACTACGTTCCCCAACAGTGGCATCCGAGCCTGGTTTTGTGCGTAGATGTAATATGCACGAGTAGAACACAAGTGAGTTGTGGGTGATATAAGTCATACTGCTTACCAGCATCTCATACTTTGGTTCGGCGGTATTGTTGGATGAAGAGGCCCGGACTGACATTACGCCTACGCTTACGGGAGACTGGTTCTACCAACGTGCTTTGCACACAGGTGGCTGGCAGGTGCTAGTTTCTCCAACTTTAGTTGAACCGAGTGTGGCTATGCCCGGTCCTTGAGAAGGTTAAAACACCACTAACTTGACAAACTATCGTTGTGGTTTTGATGCGTAGGTAAGAACGGTTCTTGCTCAGCCCGTAGCAGCCACGTAAAACTTGCAACAACAAAGTGGAGGACGTCTAACTTGTTTTTGCAGTGCATGTCGTGATGTGATATGGTCAAGATGTGATGATATATAAGTTGTTGTATAAGATGATCATGTTTTGTTGAAGTTATCCGCAACTGGCATAAGCCTTATGGTTGTCTCTTTATTGCATAAGATGCAAGCGCCAAATAATTGCTTTACTTTATCGCTATGCGATAGCAATAGTTGCAAGAGCAATAGTTGGCGAGACGATCATGTGACGACACATTGATATAGATCAAGATGATGGAGATCATGGTGTCATGCCGGTGATGATGGAAATCATGATAGTGCTTTGGAGATGGAGATCAAAGGCACAAGATGACGATGGCCATATCATGTCACATATTTTGATTGCATGTGATGTTTATCTTTTATACATATTATTTTGCTTAGTTCGACTGTAGCTTTATAAGATGATCTCTCACTAATTATCAAGGTACAAGTGTTCTCCCTGAGTATGCACCGTTGCAAAAGTTCTTCGTGCCGAGACACCACGTGATGATCGTGTGTGATAGGCTCTACGTTCAAATACAACGGGTGCAAAACAGTTGCACACGCGGAATACTCAGGTTAAACTTGACAAGCCTAGCATATAACAGATATGGCCTCAGAACACTGAGACCGAAAGGTCGAGCGTGAATCATATAGTAGATATGATCAACATAGTGATGTTCACCATTGAAACTACTCCATCTCACGTGATGATCGGACATGGTTTAGTTGATATGGATCACATGATCACTTAGAGGATTAGAGGGATGTCTATCTAAGTGGGAGTTCTTAAGTAATATGATTAATTGAACTTAAATTTATCATGAACTTAGTCCTGGTAGTATTAGCATATCTATGTTGTAGATCAATAGCTTGCATTTAGCTCCCCTGTTTTATTTTTGATATGTTCCTAGAGAAAACTAAGTTGAAAGATATTAGTAGCAATGATGCGGATTGGATACGTGATCTGAGGTTTATCCTCATTGCTGCACAGAAGAATTGTGTCCTTGATGCACCGCTAGATGACAAACCAATTGCAGGAGCAAATGCAGATGTTATGAACGTTTGGCTAGCTCAATACGATGACTACTTGATAGTTTAGTACACCATGCTAAAACGGCTTAGAATCGGGACTTCAAAGACATTTTGAACGTCATGGACCATATGAGATGTTCCAGGAGTTGAAGTTAAAGTTTCAAGCAAATACCCGAGTTGAGAGATATGAAGTCTCCAACAAGTTCTATAGCTAAAAGATGGAGGAGAATAGCTCAAGCAGTGAGCATGTGCTCAGATTGTCTGGGTACTATAATCACTTGAATCAAGTGGGAGTTAATCTTCCAAATAAAATAGTGATTGACAGAATTCTCTAGTCACCATCACCAAGTTAGTAGAACTTCGTGATGAACTATAATATGCAAGGGATAACGGAAACGATTCCCAAGCTCTTCATGATGCTGAAATCGATGAAGGTAGAAATCAAGAAAAGCATCAAGTGTTGATGGTAAACAAAACCACTAGTTTCAATTAAAGGGACAAAGGGAAGAAAGGGGAACTTCAAGAAGAACGGCAAGCAAGTTGCTACTCAAATGAAAAAACCCAAGTCTGGACCTAAGCCTGAAACTGAGTGCTTCTACTGCAAAGGGACTGGTCACTGGAAGCGGAACTACCCCAAGTAATTGGCGGATAAGCAGGATGGCAAAGTGAACATAGGTATATTTGATATACATGTTATTGATGTGTACTTTACGAGTGTTTATAGCAACCCCTCAGTATTTGATACTAGTCCAGTTGCTAAGAATAGTAACTCGAAACGGGAGTTGTAGAATGAACAGAGACTAGTTAAGGGTGAAGTGACGATGTGTATTGGAAATGGCTCCAAGATTGATATGATCATCATCGCACACTCCCTATGCTTTCGGGATTAGTGTTAAACCTAAAATAAATGTTATTTAGTGTTTGCGTTGAGAATGAATATGACTGGATCATGTTTATTGCAATACGGTTATTCATGTAAGTTAGAGAATAATTGTTGTTCTGTTTACATGAATAAAACCTTCTATGGTCATACACCCGATGAAAATGGTTTGTTGGATCTCGATCGTGGTGATACACATTTTCATAATATTGAAGTCAAAAGATGCAAAGTTAATAATGATAGTGCAACTTATTTGTGGCACTGCCGTTTAGGTTATATTGGTGTAAAGCGCATGAAGAAAATCCATGCCGATGGGCTTTTGGAATCACTTGATTATGAATCAGTTGATCCTTGCGAACCATGCCTCATGGGCAAGATGACTAAGACTCCGTTCTCTGGAAAAATAGAGCGAGCAACATATTTGTTGGAAATCATACATACTGATGTATGTGGTCCGATGAATACTGAGGCTCGCGGCAGGTATCATTATTTTCTGATCTTCACAGATGATTTGAGCAGATATGAGTATATCTACTTGATGAAACACAAGTCTGAAACATTTGAAAAGTTCAAAGAATTTCAGAGTGAAGTGGAGAATCATCGTAACAAAAAAATAAAAGTTTCTACGATATGATCGCAGAAGTAAAATATTTGAGTTACGAGTTTGGCCTTCAGTTAAAACAATGTGAAATAGTTTCCCTATTCACACCACCTGGAATACCACAGTGTAATGGTGTGTCCGAACATCATAACTGTACTTTATTAGATATGGTGCGATCTATGATGTCTCTTACCAATTTACCACTATCGTTCTGGGGTTATGCATTAGAGACAACTACATTCACGTTAAATAGGGCACCATCTAAATCCGTTGAGACGCCGCCGTATGAACTATGGTTTGGCAAGAAACCTAAGCTGTCATTTCTTAAAGTTTGAGGTTGCAATGCTTATATGAAAAAGTTTCAACCTGATAAGCTCAAACCCAAATCGGAGAAGTGCGTCTTCATAGGATACCCAAAAGAAAATGTTGGGTACACCTTCTATCACAGATCCGAAGGCAAGATATTCATTGCTGAGAATGGATCCTTTCTAGAGAAGGAGTTTCTCTCGAAAGAAGTGAGTGGGAGGAAAGAAGAACTTGATGAGGTAACTGTACCTGCTCCCTTATTGGAAAGTAGTTCATCACAGAAATCTGTTCCTGTGACTACTACACCAATTAGTGAGGAAGCTAATGATGATGATCATGTAACTTCAGATCAACTTACTACCGAACCTCGTAGGTAAACCAGAGTGAGATCCGCACTAGAGTGGTACGGTAATCCTGTTCTGGAGGTCATGTTACTTGACTATGACGAACCTACGAACTATGAGGAAGTGATGATGAGCCCGGATTCCGCGAAATGGCTTGAGGCCATGAAATCTGAGATGAGATCCATGTATAAGAACAAAGTGTGTACTTTGATTGACTTGCCAAAAGATCGGCGAGCCATTGAGATTAAATGGATCTTCAAGGGGAAGACAGACGCTGATAGTAGTGTTACTATCTACAAAGCTAAGAATTGTCGAAAAAGGTTTTCGACAAGTTCAAGGTGTTGACTACGATGAGAGTTTCTCACTCGTATCTATGCTTAAGTCTGTCCGAATCATGTTAGCAATTGCCACATTTTATGAAATCTGGCAAATGGATAAAGAAAACTACATTCCTTAATGGATTTATTAAACAAGAGTTGTATATGATGCAACAAGAAAGTTTTGTCAATCCTAAAGGTGCTAACAAAATATGCAAGCTCCAGCGATCCATCTATGGACTAGTGCAAGCATCTCGGAGTTGGAATATACGCTTTGATAAGTTGATCAAAGCATATAGTTTTATACAGACTTGCGGTGAAGCCTGTATTTACAAGAAAGTGAGTGGGAGTACTACAACATTTCTGATAACTATATGTGAATGACATACTGTTGATCAGAGATAATGTAGAATTATTCTACAAAGCATAAAGGAGTGTTTGAAAGGAGTTTTTCAAAGAAAGACCTCGGTGAAGCTACTTACATATTGAGCATCAACATCTATAGATATAGATCAAGATGCTTGATAAGTTTTTCAATGAGTACATACCTTGACAAGATTTTGAAGTAGTTGAAAATGGAACAGTCAAAGAAAGAGTTCTTGCCTATGTTACAAGGTCTGAAACTGAGTAAGACTCAAAGCCTGACCACGACAGAAGATAGAAAGAGAATGAATGTCATTCCCTATGCCTTGGCCATAGGTTCTATAAAATATGCCATGCTGTGTACCAGATCTATTGTATGCCCTACATTGTTTTTGGCATGGGGTACAATAGTGATCTAGGAGTAGATCACTGGACAACGGTCAAAATTATCCTTAGTGGAATAAGGATATGTTTCTCGATTATGGAGGTGACAAAAAGGTTCATCGTAAAGGGTTACATCGATGCAAATTTTGGCACTGATCCAAATGACTCTAAATCTCAATCTGGATACATATTGAAAGTGGGAGCAATTAGCTAGAGTAGCTCCATGCAGAGCATTGTTGACATAGAAATTTGCAAAATACTTACAGATCTGAATGTGGCAGACCCGTTGACTAAACTTCTCTCACAAGCAAAACATGATCACACCTTAGTACTCTTTGGGTGTTAATCACATAGCGATGTGAACTAGATTATTGACTCTAGTAAACCCTTTGGGTGTTGGTCACATGTCAATGTGAACTATGGATGTTAATCACATGGTGATGTGAACTATTGGTATTAAATCACATGGCGATATGAACTAGATTATTGACTCTAGTGCAAGTGGGAGACTGAAGGAAATATGCCCTAGAGGCAATAATAAAGTTATTATTTATTTCCTTATATCATGATAAATGTTTATTATTCATGCTAGAATTGTATTAACCGGAAACATAATACATGTGTGAATACATAGACAAACAGAGTGTCACTAGTATGCCTCTACTTGACTAGCTCGTTGATCAAAGATGGTTATGTTTCCTAACCATAGACATGAGTTGTCATTTGATTAACGGGATCACATCATTAGGAGAACGATGTGATTGACTTGACCCATTCCGTTAGCATAGCACTTGATCGTTTAGTTTGTTGCTATTGCTTTCTTCATGACTTATACATGTTCCTATAACTATGAGATTATGCAACTCCCGTTTACCGGAGGAACACTTTGTGTGCTACCAAACGTCACAACATAACTGGGTGATTATAAAGGTGCTCTACAGGTGTCTCTGAAGGTACTTGTTGGGTTGGCGTATTTCGAGATTAGGATTTGTCACTCCGATTGTCGGAGAGGTATCTCTGGGCCCTGCGGTAATGCACATCACTTAAGCCTTGCAAGCATTTCAACTAATTAGTTAGTTGCGGAACGATGTATTACGGAACGAGTAAAGAGACTTGGCGGTAACGAGATTGAACTAGGTATCGAGATACTGATGACAAAGGGAACAACCTATGTAGTTATGCGGTCTGACCGATAAAGATCTTCGTAGAATATGTGGGAGCCAATATGAGCATCCAGCTTCCGCTATTGGTTATTGACCGGAGACGTGTCCCGGTCATGTCTACATAGTTCTCGAACCCGTAGGGTCTGCACGCTTAACGTTTCGATGACATTTATATTATGAGTTTATATGTTTTGATGTACCGAAGGTTGTTCGAAGTCCCGGATGTGATCACGGACATTACGAGGAGTCTCGAAATGGTCGAGACATAAAGATTGATATATTGGAAGCCTATGTTTGGATATCGGAAGTGTTCCGGGTGAAATCGGGATTTTTCTGGAGTACCGGGAGGTTACCGGAACCCCCCGGGAGGTTAATGGGCCTTAGTGGGCCTTTACGAAGAAGAGGAGAGGCGGTCAGGGCTGGGCCGCGCGCCCCTCCCCCTAGTCCGAATAGGACAAGGAGAGGGGGGCAGCGCCCCCCTTCCTTCATCTCTCCCTCCTCTTTCCCCCTCCCAAGTCCTAATCCAACTAGGAAAGGGGGGGGGAGTCCTACTCCCGGTGGGAGTAGGACTCCTCCTGGTGGGCCCTCTCTCCTGGCCGGCCGCACCCCCTTGCTCCTTTATATACAGGGGCAGGGGGGCACCCTAGAGACACAACAATTGATCAGTTGATCTTTTAGCTGTGTGCGGTGCCCCCCTCCACCATAGTCCACCTTGATGATACTCTAGCGGTGCTTAGGCGAAGCCCTGCGTCGGTAGAACATCATCATCGTCACCTCGCCGTCGTGCTGACGAAACTCTCCCTCAACACTCGGCTGGATCGGAGTTCGAGGGACGTCATCGGGCTGAACATGTGCTGAACTTGAAGGTGCCATGCGTTCGGTACTTGATCGGTCAGATCGTGAAGACGTACGACTACATCAACCGTGTTGTGCTAACGCTTCCGCTTTCGGTCCACGAGGGTACATATTGCTTGCCGTTACTAGTTGATTCTTGATTCGGTCTACGAGGTTATATGCACGAGTAGAACACAAAGTAGTTGTGGGCGTGGGTATATACATATTGCTTGCCGTTACTAGTTGATTCTTGATTCGGCGGTATTGTTGGATGAAGCGACCCAGACCGACATTACGCGTACGCTTACGTGAGACTGGTTCTACCGCCGTGCCTTGCACACAGGTGGCTAGTGGGTGTCTATTTCTCCAACTTTAGTTGAATCGGATTCAATGAACAGGGTTCTTTCTGAAGATCAAAAAGCAATCACTATACCACATTGTGGTTTTTGATGCGTAGGTAAGAATGGTTCTTGCTAAGTCCGTAGAAGCCATGTAAAATTTGCAACAACAAAGCAGAGGACGTCTAACTTGTTTTTGCAGGGCATGTTGTGATGTGATATGGTCAAGACATGATGAGATATAAATTGTTGTATGAGATGATCATGTTTTGTTGAAGTTATCGACAACTAGCATAAGCCTTATGGTTGTCTCTTTATTGCATAAGATGCAAGCGCCAAATAATTGATTTACTTTATCGCTAAGCGATAGCAATAGTTGCAAGAGCAATAGTTGGCGAGACGACCATGTGACGACACTTTGATAGAGATCAGGATGATGGAGATCATGGTGTCATGTCGGTGGCGATAGAGATCATGACGGTACTTTGGAGATGGAGATCAAAGGCGCAAGGTGATCATGGCCATATCATGTCACATATTTTGATTGCATGTGATGTTTACCCTTTATGCATCTTATTTTGCTTAGTTTGGCGGTAGCATTATAAGATGATCTCTCACTAAAAATTTCAAGGTACAAGTGTTCTCCCTGAGTATGCACCGTTGCAGAAGTTCGTCGTGCTGAGACACCACGTGATGATCGGGTGTGATAAGCTCAACGTTATTGTACAATAGGTGCAAGCCAGTTTTGCACACGCAGAATACTCGGGTTAAACTTGACGAGCCTAGCATATAAGATATGGCCTCGTAACACTGAGACCGAAAGGTCGATCATGAATCATATAGTAGATATGATCAACATAGTGATGTTCACCATTGAAAACTACTCCATTTCACGTGATGATCGGTTATGGTTTAGTTGATTTGGATCATGCGATCACTTAGATGATTAGAGGTATGCCTATCTAAGTGGGAGTTCTTTAGTAATATGATTAAATTGGACTTTAATTTATCATGAACTTAGTCTTGATAGTATTTGCATATCTATGTTGTAGATCAATTGCTTGCGATGTAGCTCCCTGTTTATTTTTGATATGTTCCTAGAGAAAAATAGGTTGAAAGATGTTAGTAGCAATGATATGGACTAGCTCCGTGATCTGAGGGTTATCCTCATTGCTGCACAGAAGTATTATGTCCTTGATGCACCGCTATGTGACAGACCTATTGCAGGAGCAGATACAGACGTTATGAACATTTGAAAAAGCTCGGTATGATGACTACTTGATAGTTTAGTGCACCATGCTTTACGGCTTAGAACTGGGACGTGAAAAATGTTTTGAACGCCACAGAGCATATAAGATGTTCCAAGAGCTGAAATTGGTATTTCAGACTCATGCCCGAGTTGAGAGGTATGAGACCTCTGACAAGTACTCTACCTACAAGATGGAGGAGAATAGCTCAACCAGTGAGCATGTGCTCAGATTGTCTGAGTACTACAATCACTTGAATCAAGTGGGAGTTAATCTTCTAGATAAGATAGTGATTGACAGAGTTTTCTAGTCACTATCACCAAGTTACTAGAACTTCGTGATGAACTATAATATGCAAGGGATAACGGAGACGATTCCCAAGCTCTTCATGATGCTGAAATCGACGAAGGTAGAAATCAAGAAAAGCATCAAGTTTTGATGGTTGAAAAAACCACTAGTTTCAAGTAAAAGGGAACTTCAAGAATAATGGCAAGCAAGTTGCCACTCCCATGAAGAAGCCCAAAGCTAGACCCAAGCCTGAAACTGACTGCTTCTACTGCAAAGGAAATGGTCACTAGAAGTGGAACTGCCCTAGATACTTGGCGAATAAGAAGGATGGCAAAGTGAACAAAGGTATATTTGATATACATGATGTGTACTTTACTAGTGTTTATATCAAACCTCTCGATACTTGATACTGGTTCAGTTGCTAAAAGTAGTAACTCAAAACGGGAGTTGGAAAATAAACAAAAGACTAGTTGAGGGCGAGGGGACGATGTGTGTTGGAAGTAATTCCAAAGGTTGATAAGATCACCATCACACACTCTCTTTACCTTCGGGATTAGTGTTAAACCTAAAATAAATGTTATTTGCTGTTTGCGTTGAGCATAATAAGATTGGATCATGTTTATTGCAATATGGTTATTCATTTAAGTCAAAGAATAATTGTTATTCTCTTTACATGAATAAAACCTTCTGTGGTCATACACCCAAGGTGAATGGTTTATTGAATCTCGATCGCAGCGATACACATATTTATAATATTGAAGCCAAAAGATGCAAAATAATGATAGTGCAATGATAACCCACAAGTATAGGGGATCGCAACAATTTTCGATAAGTAAGAGTGTCGAACCCAACAAGGAGCTAAAGGTAGAACAAATATCCCTCGAGTTCTATCGACCACCGATACAACTCTACACATGCTTGACGTTCGCTTTACCTAGAACAAGTATGAAACTAGAAGCATTATGTAGGTGTTTTTGGATAGGTTTGCAAGATAATAAAGAGCATGTAAATAAAAAGTAGGGGCTGTTTAGATAAACACACAACTAAGTTAGTTTTATTAAAGAGCTTTTTGTTAGGATAAAGTTATTTGTCCCTAGGCAATCGATAACTAGACCGGTAATCATTATTGCAATTTTATATGAGGGAGAGGCATAAGCTAACATACTTTCTCTAATTGGATCATATGCACTTATGATTGGAACTCTAGCAAGCATCCGCAACTACTAAAGATCATAAAGGTAAAACCCAACCATAGCTTTAAAGTATCAAGTCCTCTTTATCCCATACACAAACAACCTACTTACTCGGGTCTGTGCTTCTGTCACTCACGCCACCCACCATAAGCAAATCATGAACATATTGCAAACCCTACAGCAGGATTCCCTCACGCTTGCGCAACACGGAGAGCACCATAGGACATCACCAATAATAAAGCATGCAACTCAAACCAATCACGATCATTAAATAACCCATAGGACAAAACGGATCTACTCAAACATCTTAGGATAGCCATACATCACTGGGAAATAATATATAGCGTTGTGCACCATGTTTAAGTAGAGATTACAGCATGTAAAAGAGGGGTTACACCACTGCATAGAGGGGGCAAGAGTTGGTGATGATGGCGGTGAAGTTGTTGGTGAAGATTGCGGTGATGATGATGGCCCCCGGTGGCACTCCGGCGCCACCGGAAGCGAGGGGGAGAGAGCCCCCTCCTTCTTATTCTTCCTTGACCTCCTCCCTAGATGGGAGAAGGGTTTCCACTCTGGTCCTTGGTCTCCATGGCATGGGAGGGGCGAGAGCCCCTCCGAGATTGGATCTGTCTCTCTGTTTCTGCGTTTTTTAATTCTTCCCTTCCACCGTTTCTTATATTCCCGGAGATCCGTAACTCCGATTGGGCTGAAATTTTAACATGATCTCTATCCGGATATTAGCTTTCTTGCAGCAAAAGAAGGGCATCAACCGCCTTACGGGGTGGCCACGAGTGTCAGGGGCGCGCCCCTGCCTCGTGGCCCCCTCGGGCATCGTCTCGCGTTGATTTTTCTTCCCAAAAATCACATATATTCCAAAAAAATCTCCGTCAGTTTTTATCCTGTTTGGACTCCGTTTGATATGGATATCCTGTGAAACAAAAAACATGCAACAAACAGGAACTGGCACTGGGCACTGGATCAATATGTTAGTCCCAAAAATAGTATAAAAAGTTGCCAAAAGTATATGAAAGTTGTAGAATATTGGCATGGAACAATCCAAAATTATAGATATGACAGAGACGTATCAGCATCCCCAAGCTTAATTCCTGCTCATCCCCGAGTATGTAAATGATAAAAAAGATAATTTTTGATGTGGAATGCTACCTAGCATAATCTTGATCACATATCTAATCATGGCATCAATATTAAGACATGAGTGATTCAAAGCAATAGTCTATCATTTGACATAAAAGCAATAATACTTCAAGCCTACTAATAAAGCAATCATGTCTTTTCAAAATAACATGGCCAAAGAAAGTTATCCGTACAAAATCATATAGTCTGGCTATGCTCCATCTTCACCACACAAAATATTCACATCATGCACAACCCCGATGACAAGCCAAGCAATTGTTTCATACATTTGACGTTCTCAAACCTTTTCAACTTTCACGCAATACATGAGCGTGAGCCATGGACATAGCACTATAGGTGGAATAGAATGGTGGTTGTGGAGAAGACAAAAAGGAGAAGATAGTCTCACACCAACTAGGCGTATCAACGGGCTATGGAGATGCCCATCAATAGATATCAATGTGAGTGAGTAGGGATTGCCATGCAATGGATGCACTAAGAGCTATAAGTGTATGAAAGCTCAAACTGAAAACTAAGTGGGTGTGCATCCAACTTGCTTGCTCATGAAGACCTCGGGCATTTGAGGAAGCCCATCATCAGAATATACAAGCCAAGTTCTATAATGAAAATTCGCACTAGTATATGAAAGTGATAACTCAAGAGACTCTCTATATGAAGAACATGGTGCTACTTTGAAGCACAAGTGTAGAAAAAGGATAGTAGCATTGTCCCTTCTCTCTTTTTCTCTCGTTATTTTTTTGGGCCTTCTTTTTTTATGGCCTTTCTCCTTTTTATTTTATTTTTTTGTCCGGAGTCTCATCCCGACTTGTGGGGGAATCATAGTCTCCATCATCCTTTCCTCACTGGGACAATGCTCTAATAATGATGATCATCACACTTTTATTTACTTACAACTCAATATTACAACTCGATACTAGAACAAAGATATGACTCTATACGAATGCCATCGGCGGTGTACCGGGATGTGCAATGATCTAGCGTAGCAATGACATCAAAAAATGGACAAGCCATGAAAACATCATGCTAGCTATATTACGATCATGCAAAGCAATATGACAATGAATGGTCAAGTCATGTATATGATGATGATGGAAGTTGCATGGCAATATATCTCGAAATGGCTAAGGAAATGCCATGATAGGTAGGAATGGTGGCTGTTTTGAGGAAGGTATATGGTGGGTTTATGGTACCGGCGAAAGTTGCGTGATACTAGAGAGGCTAGCAATGATGGAAGGGTGAGAGTGCGTATAATCCATGGACTCAACATTAATCATAAAGAACTCACATACTAATCTCAAAAGTCTATTAGCTATCAAAAAAAAGTACTACACGCATGCTCCTAGGGGGATAGATTGGTAGGGAAAGACCATCGCTCGTCCCGACCGCCACTCATAAGGAAGACAATAAATAAATAAATCATGCTCCGACTTCGTCACATAACGGTTCACCATACGTGCATGCTACGGGAATCACAAACCTCAGCACAAGTATTTCTACAATCCACAACTACCCACTAGCATGACTCTAATATCACCATCTTTATATCATAAAACTATTGCAAGGAATCAAACATATCATATTCAGTGATCTACAAGTTTTATGTAGGATTTTATGACTAACCATGTGAATGACCAATTCCTGTCATCTCTCTAAATAGATATAAGTTAAGCAAGAGAGTTTAATTCTTTCTACAAAAGATATGCCCATGCTCTAACAAATATAAGTGAAGCAAAAGAGCATTCTACAAATGGTGGTTTTCTATGTAAAGAGAAACAGGCAATCCAAACTTCAAATGATATAAGTGAAGCACATGAAGCATTCTATAAAGCCATACTCGAAAGATATAAGTGAAGTGCATAGATCATTCTATAAATCAACCAAGGACTATCTCATACCAGCATGGTTCATAAAAGAAAAGTGAAAACTAAATGCAAAAGACGCTCCAAGATCTGCACATATCACATGAATGAAACAAATCCGAGAACATATTGATACTTGTTGAAGAAAGAGGGGATGCCTTCCGGGGCGTCCCCAAGCTTAGACGCTTGAGTCTACTTGAATATTTACTTGGGATGCCTTGGGCATCCCCAAGCTTGAGCTCTTGTCTCTCCTCCTTATCCTCATATCGAAACCTCCTCGATCTTCGAACACTTCATCCACACAAAATTCAAAAGAAAACTCGATAAGATCCGTTAGTATAATAAAGCAAATTACTACTTTAAGTAATGTTGCAAACCTATTCATATTTTGTTTTTGCATTGTAGATACTATAATATAACTTTTCCATGGCTTAATCCACTGATATAAATCGATAGTTTCATCAAAATAAGCAAACTATGCATAAAAAACAGAATCTGTCTAAAACAGAACAGTTTGTAATAATCTGAACATTCACCATACTTCTGATACTTGAAAAATTCTACCAAAATTAGGAAAAATAAACAGTCTGTATAGAAAGACAGTGCAAAAAGAATCAGAACCATTTGATGTTCCAGTAAAAAAAATGTAAAAATCGCGCACTACAGCCAAAGTTTCTGTCCTGCACCGTGCAAACCAACAAGCAAAGTAAACATCCTAAAGGAAAATCTTGGCACATTATTTTTATAATAAAATGGAATTGTACAAGGGGATAATTATTTTTGTTGAAAAGTTTCTGTAATTAAGATTCACAAAGTTTCCATGGGCATGAACAAAGTTCAAGGACGTCCCCCACTTTCACAATGCTCGTCTATCTCACTTTCACTTTTCTTTTTGAAAAGTTTTGGGTTCCCCTCCTTTTTTTAAACTATATAAAAGCACACAACAGAAATAAATGACTCTCTAAAACTTCCGGGTTGTCTCCCTGGCAGCACTTTCTTTAAGGCCATTACGCTAGGCATATAGTGCTCAAGTAATGGATCCACCCGGATCCCAAGGTATATCAAAGCCAATTTTAATTAACAATGATTTGTAATTTAGTAGTGAGAACAAAGTAACATATATCATGTAATGACAAAGTCTAACTCTCTTCCTATGCATCGGCATGTCATAAAAGAACAATTCATGCACACATAGTAAAGGCTAATGCATAGTATAAACAGTTTCTTGCAATTTTAGCGTATTGGAAACATAAAGAGGCAGAGATGTAGTTCATCTCTCATAATAGTTGTGTCGGTGTACTAGAATAGGGGTACCCTAGTACCCCGAACTTGTGCACGGGCAGTTGCAGCATCCCGCGGCAAAGGCTTGCCGGGCGAACGCCAAGATCCCCCAAGGTTCCCTTGGAGCCATCCAAGAACAAAGTATTTAAGCTAAGGAGACAAGACCCCGGCAAGAGGAGCTTGCCGGGAAGGCCAACCAAGGCGCTCCAAGGAACTTGCCGTGATGCGCCACGCGCTCCGGCAAGGCAACAAGGCCCCGGCAAGAGGAGCTTGCCGGGAAGACTAAATAAGGTACCCCGAGGCCCGGTGAGCGACGAGCTTCTGGACCCGGCGAGATAACAACAGCGGCAAGGCGCTTGCCGCGGCAGGCGGCCACTCTGCGCCCACGCTCCAGCGCATCCACCAACGTGTCGCTCTGGGGGCCTCTCCGGGCGCGCGTGGCGGGAGGCTGTGCAGCCAGCGGTGCGCAGTGGCATGCGAAGCTGACAAGATCGCCATCGTGGCGAGCGGTGGCGCCCCTAACGGTCCTTTTCTGCACTGTTCGGGCGACTCAGACGGGCATTTAATGCCCTTGTCCCCTGCCGTCAGGGTTAGGGAGGGTGCACTGTACAAGCAACTGTATCAACTACCTTGCTTTTTACGTTTTTACCCTCCTCTGCGTTGCCACCTGTCGGTGACCCCTTTAGCGTATAAAAGGAGGCCCATGCACAACGTAGAGGGGGTTCGAGGGTTCGGACAGTTTGCTTCGATTCATTCGTAGCCCAGGAAACATCACACTCTCTCGCTCGAGAGCAAGAACACCAGATAATACAACCAGACAAGCAGCAGTAGGAGTGTTATCTCTCCGGAGAGCTTCGAAGCTGGGTAAACTGCTCGTGTGCCTCGCCTCGATCTGCTCTTTGTGCGACCTCCGCCCCCCGCCGAACCGAAAGGGGCCCGGTCCGCCGGCCCCATAGGTGTTCGTGGATCAGTTTCCCCGACATCTTTGGCGCGCCAGGTAGGGGAGAGTTGAGATTGTGTGAACCAGATCCGGCGTTCACACGAGCTAGATCTTTATTCCCTTCATCAACATGCCACCGAAGAAGAAGACTTCGGCGGCAGCCGCTCCATCCACATCACTTCCGCCACCATTGGAGCAAACGAGTGGTGGGATGGACGCCGGCGGAAGAAAGGACGTCGACGAGGAAGCTCATGATGCCGCCAGGTCCAAGAACAAGGCTGCACAAACCTCGACGACTGTACATATTCCACGCCACTCTCAGGAGGCGCAAGATCAACAGCGTCATGGCACTAGCAGTGCCATACGCATGATAGCCCAAGACCAAGCTGGTGGATCTCGGGGCGCTCAAGACCAGCATGCACGCCAGCGTGCTGGCACGAGCGGGGCGCAGTCGCATGGACGGGATACTGCTCCTTCTAACATAGTTAGAAGTTCGAGCACGTCCCGCTCCTCGCACCGTCCGCCACTGCTACCCACCACTCCAGCAGAAGCTTTGGCACGAGCTTAACTTCTCCTAGATTACCCTCCGACGTCGGACAAGATCGACGAATGGAGAGCCACCATTCAGAGTCTCATCGGCTACGCCAACGGCGACACTCCACGGCGGCCGAGCGCGTCGCCGCCGCGGCAGGACCGCCGGATGCGAGCCGATGGCGACGAAACGGGCGGAGGTGCAACTACCATGCAATCACCGCCCCGAAGGCCAAGATCGCCGACTCGCTGGATCCACCT
Source organism: Triticum aestivum (assembly GCF_018294505.1). Taxonomy (NCBI): domain Eukaryota; kingdom Viridiplantae; phylum Streptophyta; class Magnoliopsida; order Poales; family Poaceae; genus Triticum; species Triticum aestivum. Next base: position 527,325,946 of record NC_057800.1, read on the forward strand.
CGACAGCGATTCCACTGCATCGTCGGATCCACGAGCTCGTCGCGATCAGCGCCAAGTTCTTCATGATCGACAACAAGAAGACGCTCGAACCCGCATCGAGAGCCGAAGAGAAGCGCGACGTCAATCCGACAAGCGCGCTGGGCCCTCTGTTGACATGCATGCGCCAGGGGAACCAGGCGATCTGCCGTACGCGGTAGGTTGTCCTGCGTTCACTCGTGAGCTGCGGCAAGTCCAGTGGCCGAGTACAAAGAACTTCAAGCCAGACGTACCGGAGAAGTACGACGGCAAGACGCATCCGTCAGAGTTCCTCAGCATCTACACCATTGCGGTGCAAGCTGCCGGGGGACGAGATGACAAGAGCCTTGCCAACTACTTCCCGCTGGTGCTCAAGCCCAATGTCAGATCCTGGCTCATGCACTTGCCGGACAACTCCATATCCTCTTGGGCTGATCTGTGCCATCAGTTTGTCGGCGCCTTTACAGGCGGACACAAGCCTCATGGCCAGGAGAGTGATCTTCATCTGCTCGCCCAGAAGGAAGGAGAGCCCCTGCGCAAGTACATTCAGAGATTCAGTAGTGTGCAGCACAACATCCCAGACGTCCACCCTGCCGCGGTGATCAGCGCATTCCATCAGAACGTGCGGAACCGCAGGATGCGGGAGGAAATGGCGATGTGCAAGATCAGGGACGTCAGTGAGTTATATGCACTGGCCGACAAGTGTGCGCGTGCTGAGGAAGGGAGGAGACTCCCCGGAGAAAATATAGGAGCGGGAGGATCTGACAGCGAAGATGCTGCCCCGACAAGGAAAAACCGGCGGCGGAACAACAGAAGGAGGAAAGGCAAAGAAGTGCTAGTTGTTGAGCAGTCCGGCAACGGTGATGGCGCCAAGGAAGCCAAAGCTGGTGACTACGGCAAGGAGGTTGCCGCGGAGGTGGCGGTCGCCGACAAGCAGGACGGCACCAACAAGTAGTATTGCAAGATTCACCGCACCAAGGGCCATGATCTTTAGAACTGTAAGAGAGTCGAGCAGCTTGTTGAGCAACAGAAAGCTGAATACGAGCGGCGCGACAAAGAGAAGGCCCAGGAAGGAGCTGGTGGATCCGGCAAGAAACGTCCCGGCTGAGGAGGACGCCACGGCAAGGCCAAGCAGCGGCAAGGAGACAGACCTCCTTGCGGCCGCGACAAGGATGAAGATGACGGTGGCGATGAAGATATGGATGATGAGGAGACTGATGAGCAGGAGTTCCAGAAAGCCACAGAGGTCCTGTGCGTTGACGGTGGTGCTTCTCTGCATGCCTCGCACCGCCAGCTCAAGCAGTGGGTGCGAGAAGTTAATGCAGCAGAACCACCCGTCGAGTCACGCAAGCCTCTGAAATGGTCCGGGGCGCCTATCATCTTTGATATTGAGGACCACCCGGATCACATAACTGCGGTCGGGTGCTTGCCGATGTTGGTTTCACCAACAATCTGCAACCTCAAGGTCACTAAGATGCTAGTTGACGGCTGGGCCGGCTTGAACCTGATCTCCTCCGCGGTGCTCCAGAAGCTCCAGATCCCTGACAGCGAGCTCGAAGAGACCGGCACATTTCAAGGAATCAACCCGGGAAGGAGCAAGCCAAAGGGAAAGATCACGTTGCCGGTAACATTTGGCAGCGAGCTGAACTTCAGGACCGAGAGGGTCACGTTTGACGTTGCCGACTTTCCATTGCCTTACAATGGAATCCTTGGCCGACCGGCACTCGCCAAGTTCATGGCAGCCTCTCACTATGCGTACAACGTACTGAAAATGCCAGGCCCAATAAGTGTCATCTCTGTCCCTGGCGACAAGAAGGATGCTCTTATCTGTGCCGACAAGATCTACCGGGAAGCAGCAGCCGCAGCAGAATGAAGGACACTTGCTGCTGAAGCTCCCGGGGGGAAGAAGAAGACCAAGTCCGGCAAGAGCTCTGATGCCCACTCCGGCAAGCGCACCTCTTCGGAGTGCTGTGCTACCGTCGAGGACGCACCATCGAGCTCCACCGGCAAGTGTAAGAAGGCAATGGCAGCTCCACCTGAGACCAAGAAGGTGTCCGCCAAGGAGGATGGCACTGGTGGTACATTTACCATCAGCGCCACTCTTGACCCCAAATAGGAAAGCGCGCTCGTTGCTTTCCTGTGGGCGAATGTCGACGTGTTTGCGTGGCAACCATCTGATATCCCCGGTGTTCCCAGGAAAGTGATTGAGCACCACCTTGCCGTCTGTCCTCATGCGCGGCCCATCAAGCAGAGAGTCAGGAAGCAGGCAGTAGAGCGCCAAGAATTCATCGCAGAAGAAATTAAGAAGCTGGAAGCAGCAGGCCTTGTCAGAGGAGTACTCCATCCCACGTGGTTGGCCAATCCTGTTGTTGTGCGCAAGGCTAACGGGAAATGGAGACTTTGTATTGACTTCACTGATGTTAATAAAGCTTGTCCCAAAGACCCATTTCCCTTGCCGCGTATTGACCAGATTGTTGACTCCACAGCCGGATGTGATTTGCTTTCATTTCTTGATGCATACTCAGGATACCATCAGATCTTCATGGCAGAAGAAGATGAAGAGAAAACCACATTTATCACCCCATGTGGCACGTACTGCTTTGTACGGATGCCTTTCGGTTTGAAGAATGCTGGTTCAACATTCACAAGGGTAGTCCACCATGCTTTTGAGCCGCAAATGCACAAAAATGTGGAAGCTTACATGGATGACATAGTGGTCAAGAGCAAGAACAAGGCGACCCTGATTCAAGATTTAGACGAGACATTTGCAAATCTGCGCAAGATCAACCTCAAGCTTAACCCCGAGAAGTGCGTGTTTGGAGTCCCTTCCGGCAAGCTTCTCGGGTTCTTCGTGTCTCAGCGGGGAATTGAAGCCAATCCCGACAAGATCAAAGCCATTGAGCAGATCGATGCACCAAAGCACGTCAAGGATGTACGAAGGCTTGCCGGTTGCGTGGCTGCTCTCAGCAGGTTTATCTCTAGATCTGCTGAGCGTGCCCTGCCATTTTTAAAATTTTTGAAAAAGGCAGGTCCGATAAAATGGACTCCGGAAGCGGAGGCTGCGCTGCAGGACTTGAAGAGATACCTGTCCTCCACTCCAACGCTTGTCGCACCTAAGCCGCAAGAGAAGTTGCTGCTGTATATAGCGGCAACCAATCAAGTGGTTAGTGCTGCGTTAGTGGCAGAGAGGGAGGCGGATGATGAGCCAGCAACCACGGCAGATCCATCCAGCGACAAGCAGGGGGCTTCGTCGACAAGCTCTGGTCCCGACAAACGTGGGTTTGCGCAGGAACTTGATAAGATGCCAAGGAGAATGGTGCAGCGCCCAGTTTACTTTGTCAGTTCCCTTCTGCAGGGGGCTAGATCAAGGTACTCTGGTGTGCAGAAGTTGCTTTTCGGCCTCCTCATGGCCTCGAGAAAGCTGCGCCATTACTTCCAAGCACATGAGATCACAGTCGTCACTCGCTTTCCGCTGAAGAGGATACTGCAAAATCCAGAAGCAACGGGCAGGATTGTCGAGTGGGCGCTGGAACTGTCAAGCTTTGGCCTCAAGTTTGAGAGCACTTCAACTATCCAAAGCAGAGCATTGGCAGAGTTCATAGCAGAGTGGACGCCAACCCTAGATGAAGAAATTCCAGAAACGAGCTTCCCCGTCAAAGAGCCAAGCAAAGAGTGGCTGATGTACTTTGATGGTGCCTTCTCGCTGCAAGGCGCCGGTGCAGGCGTGCTGCTTGTCGCACCCACCGGAGAGCACCTCAAGTACGTAGTCCAAATGCACTTTCCCAAAGAGCAAGCAACCAACAATACTGCAGAGTATGAAGGATTGCTTGCCGGTCTCAGAATCGCAGCAGACCTTGGGATCAAGAAGCTCATTGTTAGGGGTGACTCTCAGCTTGTCGTCCGACAAGTGAACAAGAACTACCAGAGTCCGTTGATGGAAGCGTATGTTGATGAAGTGAGGAAGCTAGAAGAGCACTTTGACGGCCTACAAATGGAGCATATCCCAAGAGCTCAGAATGATATTGCTGATGGCCTGTCAAAGTGCGCCGCACTAAAGTTACCTGTGGAACCAGGGATCTTTGTGCTTAAGTTGACTCAACCATCCGTAACGCCATCAACTGGACAAAGCAAGAAGAGGAAGTTGGTTTCTGGTGACTACTTTCCAGCAGAGCTCCCCGAAGCCGCCGCCAAGAAAGTCCCCAAGATCAACACCAAGGAAGCTGAGGGGCAGTCTGCTCCGGCAAGCCTTATGGTTTGTTCCGTTGAAGCAGATGCTCCCGACAAGTTTTGCTCCGGCAAGCTTGCCGGGGAACATCAAGCTCCGGCAGGACCACAAGTCCTTGCCGTGGAAGCGGATGTTCCCGCAGCAGCAGATGCGCCTTTAGTCCTTGTTGTCGAGCCACAAGCTCCAGCATGGGCACAGCAGATTGTCCACTTCCTTCAGACAGGAGAACTTCCCGAAGAACAAGAAGAAGCGGAAAGAGTAGCCCGGTAGTCAAGTATGTACCAGTTTGTCGATAGCATATTGTACAGAAGAAGACTCAACAGTGTGAAATTGAAGTGTATTCGCCGGGAGGATGGACAAAAGCTGTTGGCGGAGATACATGGAGGCATATGTGGCCACCACATTGGCGCAAGAGCACTTGCCGGCAAAGCTTTCCGGCAAGGTTTCTTTTGGCCGACAGCCCTCCAGGATGCAACTGCACAAGTAACCGAGTGTGAAGCGTGCCAGTTCCACTCCAAACAGATACACCAGCTAGCTCAAGCTCTCCAGACGATCCCTTTATCCTGGCCATTTTCGGTCTGGGGGCTCGATATCCTCGGCCCCTTCCCCCGAGCTGTCGGGGGCTTTGAGTACTTGTACGTCGCAATCGACAAGTTCACAAAGTGGCCGGAAGTGCAGCCAGTGAGGAAGGTGACAGCACAGTCAGCAGTCAAGTTCTTCAGGTCAATTGTTTGCCGTTTCGGGATCCCTAACAGGATCATCACCGACAACGGCACGCAATTCACGAGCCGCACCTTCATGCAGTACGTCCAAGACCTTGGCGCCAAGGTCTGCTTCGCTTCTGTTGCTCATCCAAGAAGCAACGGTCAAGCAGAGAGGGCAAATGCTGAAGTGCTGCGCGGGCTCAAGACCAGAACTTTCGACAGGCTGCACAGGTGCGGAAGGAACTGGATCGAGGAGCTGCCGGTGGTTCTTTGGTCGATCAGAACGACGCCAAATCGAGCCACTGGCCAGACACCTTTCGCTCTAGTCTATGGAGCAGAGGCAGTTCTCCCCACGGAACTCGTATACGGATCACCTCGAGTGCTCGCTTATGATGAGCTTGAGCAAGAACAGCTGCGGCAAGACGACGCGCTGCTCCTTGAGGAAGATCGTCTTCAGGCTGCTGTACGAGCTGCTCGATACCAGCAAGCTTTGCGCCGCTATCATAGCCGCAAAGTTAAAGCCAGAAGCTTCGAGGAAGGCGACCTTGTTCTTCGGCGTGTTCAGTCCGCCAAGAATTCCAACAAGTTGACGCCGAAGTGGGAAGGCCCTTATCGGGTGAGACGAGTCACAAGGCCTGGCGCTGTCCGCCTTGAGACCGAAGATGGCATTCCGGTGAGCAACTCCTGGAACATAGAACATCTTCGTAAGTTTTTCCCATAAGGCGCGGTTGCCGGAACCCGTTCCGGCAACCACCTTTTGTACAAGTCTTGCCGCTGTTGCATGTAATCCTTTGTACAAAGCCGGGCGCAGATCCCGTGCATAAGTAAAACCCCATGTGCTCCGCACAGCTTGTCCATTTCATGCGTTAGTTCCTTTCTTGCATGCGATTATCTGACACTTTGTGCAGCACCTACATCCGGTAAGCAGTAACGAGCCGAAGAGCTCCATATTATTATTTTCTCTTCTTTCTTTTTCTTTTAAAGGAAAAGAAGGTTCTCTCGCACACAAGTTTGCCGGGGGGGAAGGAGAAGATTGTGGTATGGGCCAGGCGTCGTTCAAGCAAAGACTTGCCTTACCGGGAAGCAAATGACAGAAAAGCTAAGTTGCCAAAGTTTGAGCAATCACTTTTTAAATTTTTGAGTTATCTTCCTCGAACGACCCTGCTTTGTATGGAAAACCTGTGCGCGGAGGAACCAACTCGTGGCTAGTTGCGCCCTTACTTTGTTTCGAGTCCGCTCAACAGCTTAAGCGTGCTGCATCTAGTCGCGACAAGGTTTCTTGTCGGAAGCAGCGCCGCCAGCAGGCTGCTGAAGTTCCGCACTCAGCGCTCGCGGCTCGGGCGCCTGCGCCGACAAGTTCCCTAGAAGCGTAGGGTAATAACATACAAAGGAAGGAATCTAGTAGAGGAAATAACATAGCAATTGATAGACAGAAATAAAGTTATATTACAAGATAACTTGTCGCAGCTCTAACAGACTGTTTTCATAACATGATCAGCAGCGACAAGGGAAAAGAAGGAATGGGCGGCCTAATCTACGCGTCCGCCCTCGACTCTCTTGATCTCGCTCACCTTGTCCACAATGGGTGCGACAAGGGCCTTGAGTGCATCCAGATCGGCGTCAGGCGGCAAGGACCTGAGGACGTTGGTGAAGCTGAGGCCTGGATTGCGGAAGGCTACCTTCATCAGCACCTTCTGGAGAACCCCGGCGCAGATTTTGCGCGACTCGTCGGCCAGCTGCTTCGGGATCCTCTCCCGGAGCCGCTGGAGTGCCGTCGCCACGCCCTTGAAGAACAGGCTGAGCTTGGCGCTGGGTTGAAGACTCTCGTCGGAAGGATACCCAAAGTCCTCCATCCCCAGCTGCGCCAGCTCCTCGTTGATGACTGCGGCAGTGTTCACCAGACCCTCGGTCCAGTGCTCCACTGTGTCTCTGAACGAGTTCTGGGTAACTGCAATGCTCTCCAGCAGCGCCGCGTCAGCCTTGACCTTCTCCGACAAGGTCTTCTCCCGCTCCTTGGCGGCCTCCAGCGTCTGCGTCAGCGTGGCCAGCTTCAGCTCCAGGTCTGCTTTGGAATCCTTGGCGGCGCTGAGCTCCTTGCCCCTCTCAGCGAGAAGGCCTTGCAGCTCACCGTGGGCGGCAGCATCCTTCTCACGCTCACGCTTGAGCGCGGCAAGCTCCTCGCCGCTCTTCCCAATATCGGCCTCCAGCTGCGCCACCTTCTCCTCTAGCTCTTTCTTGGCGGCCTCTGCAGTTGCCGCGGCGTCCTTTGCCTCCTTGAGCGCCCCGCCAAGTGCTCGCTCACGCTCGGCGAGCTCTTCCTCGTAGCTGTCGAGGTTGGCCTTCCGCTGCACTAGTTCACCTTCCCGCGCGGACTGCTTCTCGGCAGCCAGCCTTTGTTCCTCCTCAGCCTCGGCCTTCTCGAGAAGAAAGGCCGTGCGCTCCTCGTCGACTCGCTCCCGCTCCTGCGCCAGGGACCGGAGAGCTTCTTGATTTTGGCCCCGGAGCTCCTCCGCGCGCTTTTCCATGTCAACTCCCGCCTTCGCGACAAGCGCTTCCCGGGAAGCCAGCTTGGCTTGCCGGGTGCGGTAGAGTGACAGCAGCTTCCGCAGCAGCTGCTCCTCCTCAGGCTCGCCACTGCTGCTGCCGGGCGCGTCAACCAATGACAGTCCAGCAGAGGCGAGCACCTCCCCGTCAAAAGTCTCCCCCTCGACCGGCGCCCTGGAGCTCGACGCCCAGGGTAGCTTGATGAAGATATTGTCACCGGCCTTCAAGTAGGCGCCGGGCTGGGGCTCCTCGGAGCCCGGCTCCGCAGAAGCGGCAGAGGGTTCGGCGGTCGGCGCAGCGCCCGGCGCTCCTGCGGCCTCAGGGTCGTCAGTGCGATCGCCCGACCCCTCGCCGGCTTCCGCAGCAGCAGCCCCGGCGGCCTCCTCGCCGGCGGTCTCATCAGCACCGGCACCTTCCTCGCCGGCGCCCTCTGTCTCCATTGGCTCAGCCGTAGATGGGTCTGAAGAACGAAGAAGGGAGGAAAATCAATCAAAAATCCAAGAAAGGAAAAACGGAAGAAGCAGAACCCAAGGGAAAGTTTCTGGGCAAGTGGATTACCTGCGCCAAGATCTTCAGTTGCGGCCTCGGTCGCCGCAGGATCAGCAGTGCCGTCCCTTGCCGGAGAGTCCCCCCTTGCCGGAGAGCGCTCCCTTGCCGGGGACTCCTCCCTTGGCGGCGCAGTCGAAGCAGGTGGCACTTCGGGACCGGCCTCCGGGCGCTCCTGATGAGGCTGCTCTGCTCCTGCACAAGTCAACAAGCAAGATATCAACAAAGGAAAAAGCACTCAAGCGCGCCCGGCAGCAGAAGGCTAAACTATGAACTTACGCTGGGGGCTGCGCTGGGGGCTGCTCTGAGGGGTGATTGCCGGGTCCGTCAAGGTGGTCTCGGGCCCACCTCCTGCTGACACGATGGGGTCATCCTCGATGACGATCACCGCGGCCTTGGCCCTCTTCGCCGCTCTCTGGGCCAGTGTTCTGAAAAGAAAGGAGTCCAGATTGGAGCAAGTCAGATACAAGATATAAACAGCAAGATTGAAGGATTATAAGAGCACCAAAGAAACTCACTCTTCTTCCTCCTCGTCGGAGCTGAGCGCGGAAAGATCGAAGTCCGGCCCTCCTCCGGTGCGGCGAGGTGGAGGAGTAGGATCCCTTGCCCGCTTGGCGGGGGCAGTGGCAGTGGCCCGGGAAGATCCCGCTCCAGTTGCCGCTGTTGCGTGAGGCGCTCCCGCGGCAACATTGCTTGCCGCGGTAGAGCGCGTCGCGCGGCTCGGTGGCTGTGGAGCCGGCTGCCGCCCCGCTGCGTCCCCGGCCCTGCGAAGGCGCCTCCTTGGCGGGGCCGGGGGCTCCGCCTGCGGCAAGTTCTCTGAAGGCTCAGCCTCCTCCTCGCCGGCCTCGCTCGGCTCGGCTTCGGAACCGGCAGGCTCCTCCTCGCCCATGAACTCCGCGCGTTCGGCAAGGTTTGCCGCCTCTGCAGCCTCCGCCTCCTCCACAGTAAACCCAAACACACCCGCAGCAGCTGCGGCCGCAGCCTCTTCCGCCCTAGTAGCGATGAGCTGCAGCTCCTCGTCGGTGGTGTCACGGGTGAGGCTCTTCTGCTCGTCAGCGCGGACCGGCACTTCCTCCAAGGTGTCGAAGAACGCTCGCACAACGTCATCCGCAGGCTCTTGCCAAGTTGGGACGATGCCGTGTGAATCGCACAACGGCATCATGGCGCGGATCCGGTCAAGCGAAGAGTTATTGCACAAAGGAACTACGCCCCTCGGCAGTGTGAATGGGTGCTGGGGGTCGCGTTTGAATAATTCCAAGAGCATTGCGTCCAACTCCAAGACGGTGAAGTTGTAGTTGAGGCCCGGCCGCAGCCTCATGATGTCCGCCGAATTCTTGAATTCCCAGGCGGGCCTCCCCCTCTCCTGCAGGGGGGCAATGCGGCGGCGGAGGAAATCTGCCCCGACAGCACCTACGGTGAGCCCGGCAAGCCTGAGGCGAAGAATCCTAGTGATGGCGATCTTCAGCCTCTCGTCTTCCGGGGCCACGTTGCTCCAGTCATTGCCGCGCACTATTGGAGTTTGGCGCACGGCGGTGAAGGGCTGCGGATTCTCCTCAACGATCCAGCACCACTCCGCTCTCCACTCCTCCCACTTGCTGCGGAGCTCACCCTCCAAGTACGCCTCTTTCTTGCCGACTCTCGAGACCCAGGCAATCCCTCCGGCAAGCGGCTCTCCTCTCTCTACCCGAGGTATGAAGAAGTGGCGGAAAAAGGGCAACACTAGGGTGGACTCCGACAAAGTTTTCGCACAAGTGTGCGAAAACTGCCATGGTCAGGACAGCGTTGGGGGTGAAGTCAAGGAGGCGGAAGCCATATGTGTTCATAATATCACAGAAGAACTCCGAGAAGGGCGGGCAGAGCCCGCAATAGAAGAATAGCGGGAAGAACGGGTACCCATTTGGAGCCAACTCCGAGGCAGCGGCCGGGAGTACCCTCGTGCGCGGATGCGCACGCGTCTCCGTCGCCCAAAAGAGGTAGAAGTACTCCCTCAGCTCCTGCACGCCGAGCTGGGGGGTGAAGATCGCCCGCTCCTTCCGCAGCGCCGCGAGCCGCTGCGCCTCGGCCGACTTCACACCCTTTCCCTTGTCGGCTTTCGGGGCCATGGCGGAGGTGGTGGGGAAGGTCGACGGCGTGGTGATGCTGGTGGCAATGGGGGGGGGGCGGAGCGCTGCTCTCTCGGCTTCGAGAAGAAGGGGGGAGCGGCGGAGTTTGTGAAGAAGGAGTAGCAGCAACCAGCGAGGGGGAACGAACTGCCTCTGTTTCCTCTGCTTATAAAGAGGGACGGGGCGGACGTTTCGGCCTTCCAAATAAACAACCACCCACGATCTCTCCCACGATGCCGCATTCAACGCGTGCCGTTATGGGAGAGCGCGGTGGATACGGAGCAAGATTTGGCGTGGCCCAGCCCGCGTGTGCCCGTGCCCTGTCTTGGGCCTGGCCCAACAGCGCTCGGCACCGTGTCTGGCCCAGGCCCGGGGGCTCCTGTCGGTGTACTAGAATAGGGGTACCCTAGTACCCCGAACTTGTGCACGGGCAGTTGCAGCACCCCGCGGCAAAGGCTTGCCGGGCGAACGCCAAGATCCCCCAAGGTTCCCTTGGAGCCATCCAAGAACAAAGTATTTAAGCTAAGGAGACAAGACCCCGGCAAGAGGAGCTTGCCGGGAAGGCCAACCAAGGCGCTCCAAGGAACTTGCCGCGACGCGCCACGCGCTCCGGCAAGGCAACAAGGCCCCGGCAAGAGGAGCTTGCCGGGAAGACTAAACAAGGTACCCCGAGGCCCGGTGAGCGACGAGCTTCTGGACCCGGCGAGATAACAACAGCGGCAAGGCGCTTGCCGCGGCAGGCGGCCACTCTGCGCCCACGCTCCAGCGCATCCACCAACGTGTCGCTCTGGGGGCCTCTCCGGGCGCGCGTGGCGGGAGGCTGTGCAGCCAGCGGTGCGCAGTGGCATGCGAAGCTGACAAGATCGCCATCGTGGCGAACGGTGGCGCCCCTAACGGTCCTTTTCTGCACTGTTCGGGCGACTCAGACGGGCATTTAATGCCCTTGTCCCCTGCCGTCAGGGTTAGGTAGGGTGCACTGTACAAGCAACTGTATCAACTACCTCGCTTTTTACGTTTTTACCCTCCTCTGCGTTGCCACCTGTCGGTGACCCCTTTAGCATATAAAAGGAGGCCCATGCGCAACGTAGAGGGGGTTCGAGGGTTCGGACAGTTTGTTTCGATTCATTCGTAGCCCAGGAAACATCACACTCTCTCGCTCGAGAGCAAGAACACCAGATAATACAACCAGACAAGCAGCAGTAGGAGTGTTATCTCTCCGGAGAGCTCCGAAGCTGGGTAAACTGCTCGTGTGCCTCGCCTCGATCTGCTCTTCGTGCGACCTCCGCCCCCCGCCGAACCGAAAGGGGCCCGGTCCGCCGGCCCCATAGGTGTTCGTGGATCAGTTTCCCCGACAAATTGCAAGTAGGGGCAGCAAGCACATGCAAATTATGTTCATCAAAATCATCATGTGCAACGGTAAAAGGCAACCCATCAATATAATCCTTAATAAAACCAAACTTCTCCGACATAGAGTAGTCGGGAGAATTCAAAAAGATAATAGGACTATCATGCGTGGGTGCAATAGCAACAATTTCAGGTTTAACATAAGGAACTATAGCAAGTTCATCTCCATAAGCATAATTCATATTGGCATCTTGCCCACAGGCATAGCAAGCATCAAGTTCATCAAAAAGGGGTATTTCAAAAGAATCAAGGGATCATAACAATCATCATAGCAATCATCCTTCGGTAAGAACGAAGGGGCATTAAATAATGTATGAGTTGGAGAGTTACTCTCATTAGAAGGTGGGCATGGGTAGCTAATCCGCTCTTCCTCCTTTTGTTCTTCGCTCTCCTCATCATCTTTTTCATCCAATGAGCTCACCGTTTCATCAATTTCTTCTTCCATAGGCTCCTGCAAAATATTAGTCTCTTCTTGGACATCGGAGGAGACCTCGATATATGGTTTAACATAGGCATTAGAAGCATAATTCTCATAACAATATTCAAGTATGGCAAAATTTTCAGATTTTTAAAGAGTAGCATCATAAGTTTCAATCAAAGAAGCAATTTCATAAGCACCCTTAAAAGTAACAAATTCTTCAATTTGTTGAACATCATAGTAATTATAAACACCCTTAGCATACAAAGATACGATTCCATTATCAATAAACTCACATTGGTAGGGCAGGTTTTTCTTAGGGTTATCAGAACAACAAGTAACATCATATATTTCACATAAATTCCAAGCATAGCATTGCAAACGATGAATTTGATCCAGTAAACATTTCCCTTTTCAGATATGCGGTGTCGCACATAACAAGCATGCTCATCTAAGGATTTGCCCTCAACTAAGCTAGTTGGGGTTTCAGCACGGGCATAAAGGGATCGAAGATGATCCAAGTAAAAAGCTTCAGGAGTTTGATAGATTTTGAGTGGTTTTTGAACCATTGGTTCAGTAGGTACAACTATTTTTTTGGTATTTTGCGTTTCCTACCCATAACTAAAGATAGAAAACAACTAAGAACAGCAAATAAAAATTACTTAGTGATAAAGCAAACAAGCACACACGAGAATATTCACCCCCAGCTATGGCTCCCCGGCAACGGCGCCAGAAAAAGGTCTTGATAACCCACAAGTATAGGGGATCGCAACAGTTTTCGATAAGTAAGAGTGTCGAACCCAACGAGGAGCTAAAGGTAGAACACATATTCTTCAAGTTCTATCGACCACCGATACAACTCTAGCACGCTTGACGTTCGCTTTACCTAGAACAAGTATGAAACTAGAAGTATTATGTAGGTGTTTTTGGATAGGTTTGCAAGATAATAAAGAGCATGTAAATAAAAAGTATGGGCTGTTTAGATAAAGACACAACTAAGTTAGTTTTAGTAAAGAGCTTTTTGTGACGATAAAGTTATTTGTCCCTAGGCGATCGATAACTAGACCAGTAATCATTATTGTAATTTTATATGAGGTTGAGGCATAAGCTAACATACTTTCTCTACTTGGATCATATGCATGTTGGGGAATGTAGCAATAATTCAAAAATTTCCTACGTGTCACCAAGATCAATCTTGGAGATACTAGCAACGAGAGAGAGGGAGTGCATCTTCATACCCTTGAAGATCGCTAAGCGGAAGCGTTCAAGAGAACGGGGTTGATGGAGTCGTACTCGTCGTGATCCAAATCACCGATGATCCTAGCGCCGAACGGACGGCACCTCCGCGTTCAACACACGTACGGAACAGAGAGACGTCTCCTCCTTCTTGATCCAGCAAGGGGAGAGGAGAGGTTGACGGAGATCCAGCAGCACGATGGCGTGGTGGTGGAAGCAGCGGGATCTCGGCAGGGCTTCACCAAGCACCGACGAGAGGGAGAGGTGTCACGGAGGGAGAGGAGGCGCCAGGGACTTGGGAGCGGCTGCGCTCCCCCCCCCCCCACTATATATAGGTCCCCTAGGGGGGCGCCGGCCCTAGGAGATCCCATCTCCAAGGGGGGGGGAGGCGGCCAAGGGGGAACTTGCCCCCCAAGTCAGGTGGGGCGCCCCCACCCCTAGGGTTTCCAACCCTAGGCGCAGGGGAGGCCCATGGGGGTGCAACAGCCCACCAGGGGCTGGTTCCCCTCCCACTTCAGCCCATGGGGCCCTCCGGGATAGGTGGCCCCACCCGGTGGACCCCCGGGACCCTTCCGGTGGTCCCGGTACAATACCGATTACCCCCGAAATTTTCCCGATGGCCGAAACTGGACTTCCTATATATAACTCTTCACCTCCGGACCATTCCGGAACTCCTGGTGACGTCCGGGATCTCATCCGGGACTCCTAACAACTTTCGGGTTACCACATACTAATATCTCTACAACCCTAGCGTCACCGAACCTTAAGTGTGTAGACCCTACGGGTTCGGGAGACACACAGACATGACCGAGACAACTCTCTGGTCAATAACCAACAGCAGGATCTGGATACCCATGTTGGCTCCCACATGTTCCACGATGATCTCATCGGATGAACCACGATGTCGAGGATTTAATCAATCCCGTATACAATTCCCTTTGTCTATCGGTAAGATACTTGCCCGAGATTCTATTGTCGGTATCCCGATACCTCGTTCAATCTCGTTACCAACAAGTCTCTTTACTCGTTCTGTAACACATCATCCCGTGATCAACTCCTTGGTCACATTGTGCACATTATGATGATGTCCTACCGAGTGGGCCCAGAGATACCTCTCCGTTACACGGAGTGACAAATCCCAGTCTCGATTCGTGCCAACCCAACAGACACTTTCGGAGATACCCACGGTGCACCTTTATAGCGACCCAGTTACGTTGTGACGTTTGGTACACCCAAAGCATTCCTACGGTATCCGGGAGTTGCACAATCTCATGGTCTAAGGAAATGATACTTGACATTAGAAAAGCTTTAGCATACGAACTACACGATCTTGTGCTAGGCTTAGGATTGGGTCTTGTCCATCACATCATTCTCCTAATGATGTGATCCCGTCATCAACGACATCCAATGTCCATGGTCAGGAAACCGTAACCATCTATTGATCAACGAGCTAGTCAACTAGAGGCTTACTAGGGACATGGTGTTGTCTATGTATCCACACATGTAAGTTTCCTATCAATACAATTCTAGCATGGATAATAAACGATTATCATGAACAAGGAAATATAATAATAACTAATTTATTATTGCCTCTAGGGCATATTTCCAACAGTCTCCCACTTGCACTAGAGTCAATAATCCAGTTCACATCGCTATGTGATTAACACTCAAGGTCACATCCCCATGTGACAAACACCCAAAGAGTTTACTAGAGTCAATAATCTAGTTCACATTACCATGTGATTAACACTCAATGAGTTTGGGGTTTGATCATGTTATGCTTGTGAGAGATGTTATAGTCAACGGGTATGAACCTTTCAGATCCGTGTGTGCTTTACAAATCTCTATGTCATCTTGTAGATGCCGCTACCACGCTCTTTTTGGAGCTATTCCAAATAACTGTTCTACTATACAAATCCGGTTTACTACTCAGAATCATCCAAATTAGAGTCAAAGATTGCATCGGCGTAACCCTTTACGACGAACTCTTTTACCACCTCCATAATCGAGAAAATTCCTTAGTCCACTAGTTACTAAGGATAACTTTGACCGTTGTCCTGTGATCCATTCCTAGATCACACTTGTACCCCTTGACTGACTCAAGGCTTAGCACGCTTCAGGTGTGGTACACAACATTGCATACTTTAGAGCCTACGTTACTTTAGAGCCTACGTCTAAAGCATAAGGGACGACCTTCGTCCTTTCTCTCTATTCTGCCGTGGTCAGGTCTTGATTTTTACTCAATACTCATACCTTATAACACAACCAAGAACTCCTTCTTTGTTGATCTATTTTTGAACTCCTTCAAAAAATTTGTCATGGTATGTGTTCGTTTGAAAGTACTATTAAGCGATTTTGATCTATCCTTATAGATCTTGATGCTCAATGTTCAAGTAGCTTAATCTAGGTTTTCCATTAAAAACACGTTTCAAATAACCCGGTATGCTTTCCAGAAATTCTACATCATTTCTGATCAACAATATGTTAACAACATATACTCAACAAAAATTCTATAGTGCTCCCACTCACTTCTTTGGAAATACAAGTTTCTCATAAACTTTGTATAAACCCAAAATCTTTGATCATCTCATCAAAGCGTAGATTCCAATTCTGAGATGCTTACTCCAGTCCTTAGAAGGATTGCTGGAGCTTTGCATACTTGTTAGCATCTTTCAGGATTGACAAAACCTTCTGGTTGTATCACATACAACATTTCCTCAAGAAAAACGTCGAGGAAACAATGTTTTGACATCCTATCTGCAAGATTTCATAAATAATGCAGTAACTACTAACATAATTCCAACAGACTCTTAGCATCGCTACGAGTGAGAAAGTCTCATCGTAGTCAACTCCTTGAACTTGTCAGGAAACATCTTAACGACAAGTCAAGCTTTCTTAATGGTGACACTTACCATCATCGTCTGTCTTCCTTTTAAAATCCATCTGCACCCAACAGCCTTACGACCATCAAGTAGTTCTTTTCAAAGTCTATACTTTGTTTTATACATGGATCCTCTCTCAGATTTTATGGCCTCGAGCCATTCATCAGAATCCGGGCCCACCATCGCTTCTCCATAGCTCGTAGGTTCATTGTTGTCTAGCAACATGACTTCCAAGACAGGATCACGTACCACTCTGATGTAGTACACATCCTTGTCGACCTATGAGGTTTGGTAGTGACTTGATCCGAAGTTTCATGATCACTATCATAAGCTTCCACTTCAATTGGTGTAGGTGCCACAAGAACAACTTTCTGTGCCCTGCTACACACTAGTTGAAGTGACGGTTCAATAACCTCATCAAGTCTCCACCATCCTCCCACTCAATTCTTTCGAGAGAAACTTTTCCTCGAGAAAGGACACGTTTCTAGAAACAATCAATTTTGCTTCCGGATCTGAAATAGGAGGTATACCCAACTGTTTTGGGTATTCTATGAAGATGCATTCATCCGCTTTGGATTCAAGCTTATTAGCCTGAAACCTTTTCACATAAACATCGCAGCCCCAAACTTTTAAGAAACGACAGCTTAGGTTTCTCTAAACCATAGTTCGCACGGTGTCGTCTCAACGGAATTGTGTGGTGCCCTATTTAAAGTGAGTGCGGTTGTCCCTAATGCCTAACCCATAAACGATAGTGGAAATTTGATAAGAGACATCATGGTATGCACCATATCCAATAGGGTGCAGTTGTGATGTTCGGACACACCATCACACTATGGTGGTCCAGGCGGTATTAGTTGTGAAAAAATTTCCACAATGTCTTAATTGTGTGCCAAACTCGTAACTCGGATATTCATCTCTATGATCATATCATAGACAATTTATCATCTTGTCATGACGATCTTCAACTTCACTCTAAAATTACTTGAACCTTTCAATAATTCAGACCTATGTTTCATCAAGTAAATATACTCAGCATCTACTCAAATCATCTGTGAAGTAAGAACATAACGATATCCACTGCGTGCCTCCGCACTCATTGGACTGCACACATCAAAATGTATTACTTCCAACAAGTTGCTTTCTTGTTCCATCTTACTGAAAACGAGGCCTTTCAGTCATCTTGCCCATGTGGTATGATTTGCATGTCTCAAGTGATTCAAAATCAAGTGAGTCCAAATGATCCATCTGTATGGAGTTTCTTCATGCATATCTACCAATAGACATGGTTCGCATGTCTCAATCTTTTCAAAAACGAGTGAGTCCAAAGATCCATCAACATGGAGCTTCTTCATGCGTTTTATACCAACATGACTCAAATGGCAGTGCCACAAGTATGTGGTACTATCATTACTATCTTATATCTTTTGGCATGAACATGTGTATCACTACGATCGAGATTCAATAAACCATTCATTTTAGGTGCAAGACCATTGAAGGTATTATTCAAATAAACAGAGTAACCATTATTCTCTTTAAATGAATAACCGTATTGCGATAAACATAATCCAATCATGTCTATGCTCAACGCAAACACCAAATAACAATTATTTAGGTTTAACACCAATCTTGATGGTAGAGGGAGCATGCGATGCTTGATCACATTAACCTTGGAAGCACTTCCAACACATATCGTCATCTCACCTTCAGCTAGTCTCCGTTTATTCTGTAGCCTTTTATTTCGAGTTACTAACACTTAGCAACTGAACCGGTATTTTAATACCCTGGTGCTACTAGGAGTACTAGTAAAGTACACATTAATATAACGTATTTCCAAAATACTTCTGTCGACCTTGCCAGCCTTCTCATCTACCAAGTATCTAGGGTAGTTCTGCTTCAGTGACCATTCCCCTCATTACAGAAGCACTTAGTCTCGGGTTTGGTTCAACCTTGGGTTTCTTCATTAGAGCAGCAACTGATTTGCCGTCTCATGAAGTATCCATTCTTTCCCTTGCCCTTCTTGAAACTAGTGGTTTAACCATCAAAAATTGATGCTCCTACTTGATTTCTTCTTTCGCGGTGTCAAACATCGCGAGTTGCTCAAGGATCATCATGTCTATCCCTGATATGTTATAGTTCATCACGAAGCTCCAATAGCTTGGTGGCAGTAACTATGGAGAATCATCACTATTTCATCTGGAAGATTAACTCCCACTCGATTCAAGCGATTGTAGTACTCAGACAATCTGAGCACATGCTCAATGATTGAGCTTTTCTCCCTTAGTTTGCAGGCTTAAGAAACTTGTCAGAGGTCTCATACCTCTTGACGTGGGCACTAGTCTGAAATCCCAATTTCAGTCTTTGGAACATCTCATATGTTCTGCGATGTTTCAAAAACGTCTTTGGTGCCACAATTCTAAACCGTTAGTATTACGCACTGAACTATCACGTAGTTATCAAAACGTGTATGTCAGATGTTTCCCAACATCTACAGACGACGCTCGAGGTTCAACGCACTGAGCGGTGCATTGAGGACATAGCCCTTCTGTGCAGCAACGAGGACAGTTCACGGACCCAGTCCGCATAATTGCTACTGTCAACTCTCAACTAAATTTTCTCTAGGAACATATCTAAAACAGTAGAACCAAAGCGTGAGCTACGACATAATTTGCAAAGACCTTTTGACTATGTTCATGATAATTAAGTTCATCTAATCAAATTATTCAATGAACTCCCACTTAGATAGACATCCCTCTAGTCATCTAAGTGATACATGAGCCGAGTCAACTAGGCCGTGTCCGATCATCACGTGAGACGGACTAGTCATCATCGGTGAACATCTTCATGTTGATCGTATCCACTATACGACTCATGTTCGACCTTTCGGTCTTCCGTGTTCCGAGGCCATGTCTGTACATGCTAGGCTCGTCAAGTTAACCTAAGTGTATTGCGTGTGTAAATCTGGCTTACACCCATTGTATGCGAATGTTAGAACCTATCACACCCGATCATCACGTGGTGCTTCGGAGCAACGGACCTTAGCAACAGTGCACAGTTAGGGGGAACACAATCCTTGATATTTTAATGAGGGATCATCTTATTTATGCTACCGTCATTCTAAGCAAATAAGATGTAAACATGACAAACATCACATGCAAATCATAAAGTGACATGATATGGCCAATATCATCTTGCGCCTTTGATCTCCATCTTCGAGGCGCGGCATGAACACCATCATCACCGGCATGACACCATGATCTCCATCATCGTGTCTTCATGAAGTTGCCTCGCCAACTATTACTTCTACTACTATGGCTAACGGTTAGCAATAAAGTAAAGTAATTACATGGCGTTTTCATTGACACGCAGGTCATAAATAAATAAAGACAACTCCTATGGCTCCTGCCGGTTGTCATACTCATCGACATGCAAGTCGTGATTCCTATTACAAGAACATGATCAATCTCATACATCACATATATCATTCATCACATCCTTTTGGCCATATCACATCACATAGCATACCCTGCAAAATAAGTTAGACATCCTCTAATTGTTGTTGCATGTTTTACGTGGCTGCTATGGGTTTCTAGCAAGAACGTTTTTCTTACCTACGCAAAACCACAATGGTGATATGCCAATTGCTATTTACCCTTCATAAGGACCCTTATCATCGAATCCGATCCGACTAAAGTGGGAGAGGCAGACACCCGCCAGCCACCTTATGCATCAAGTGCATGTCAGTCTATGGAACTAGTCTCACGTAAGCGTACGTGTCAGGTCGGTCCGGGCCGCTTCATCCCACAATCCCACCGGATCAAGATAAGACTAGTAACGGTAAGCAAATTGAACAAATCATCGCCCACAACTGCTTTGTGTTCTACTCGTGCATAGAATCTACGCATACACCTGGCTCTGATACCACTATTGGGGAACGTAGCAATAATTCAAAATTTTCCTACGTGTCACCAAGATCAATCTAGGAGATACTAGCAACAAGAGAGAGGGAGTGCATCTTCATACCCTTGAAGATCGCTAAGCGGAAGCGTTCAAGAGAACGGGGTTGATGGAGTCGTACTCGTCGTGATCCAAATCACCGATGATCCTAGTGCCAAACGGACGACACCTCCGCGTTCAACACATGTATGGAACGGAGAGACGTCTCCTCCTTCTTGATCCAGCAAGGGGAGAGGAGAGGTTTATGGAGATCCAGCAGCACGACGGCATGGTGGTGGAAGCAGCGGGATCTCGGCAGGGCTTCGCCAAGCACCAACGAGAGGGAGAGGTGTCACGGAGGGAGAGGGAGGCGCCAGGGACTTGGGTGCGGCTGCCCTCCCCCCACTATATATAGGGCCCCTAGGGGGGCGCCGGCCCTAGGAGATCCCATCTCCAAGGGGGGCGGCGGCCAAGAGGGAACTTTCCCCCCAAGTCAGGTGGGGCGCCCCACCCCTAGGGTTTCCAACCCTAGGCGCAGGGGGAGGCCCATGGGGGGCGCACCAGCGCACTAGGGGCTGGTTCCCATCCCACTTCAGCCCATGGGGCCCTCCGGGATAGGTGGCCCCACCCGGTGGACCCCCGGGACCCTTCCGGTGGTCCCGATACAATACCGATTACCCCCGAAACTTTCCCGATGGCCGAAACTGGACTTCCTATATATAAATCTTCACCTCCGGACCATTCCAGAACTCCTCGTGATGTCCGAGATCTCATCCGGGACTCCGAACAACTTTCGGGTTACCGCATACTAATATCTCTACAACCCTAGCGTGTAGCGACCTGACCCGAATGGATCAAGTTTCTGTGCTTAAGTGTCATCCCTGGATCGGTATGCTGACACACACAGTACTCGAGGATTTATAACAGAGGTAAATCACATGTAAAAGTAACGTAAATACTATTACCTCAATCCAAATAGCGGAAGTAAACAGGTTGTGGATTCCCATCAACACCAACGGCAAAGTTGAGTGTAGAAACCGTAACCCTAACGTATCACTTACTCATCGTAAGAAATCCTGCAACATGAGACGTTGCAGCCACAAAGGGTCAGTACATTGAATGTACTCGCAAATTCACACCATAGAGAAATGATGAATAAAGGCTATCACTACATGCATATTTGGCTGGTGGAAAAGCTCTATGGTTATAAGGTTTTTGCGAAAAGCCAATTTTTCCCTACTACAAAAGGAATAAATTTTATTTAACTATCATGGTGGTTGTTGTGAAGGAAATATGCCCTAGAGGCAATAATAAAGTTATTATTTATTTCCTTATTTCATGATAAATGTTTATTATTCATGCTAGAATTGTATTAACCGGAAACATAATACATGTGTGAATACATAGACAAACAGAGTGTCACTAGTATGCCTCTACTTGACTAGCTCGTTAATCAAAGATGGTTATGTTTCCTAACCATAGACAAAGAGTTGTTATTTGATTAACGGGATCACATCATTAGGAGAATGATGTGATTGACTTGACCCATTCCGTTATCTTAGCACTCGATCATTTAGTATGTTGCTATTGCTTTCTTCATGACTTATACATGTTCCTATGACTATGAGATTATGCAACTCCCGTTTACCGGAGGAACACTTTGTGTGCTACCAAACGTCACAACGTAACTGGGTGATTATAAAGGAGCTCTACTGGTGTCTCCAAAGGTACATGTTGGGTTGGCGTATTTCGAGATTAGGATTTGTCACTCCGATTGTCGGAGAGGTATCTCTGGGCCCTCTCGGTAATGCACATCACATAAGCCTTGCAAGCATTACAACTAATGAGTTAGTTGCAAGATGATGTATTACGAAACGAGTAAAGAGACTTGCCGGTAACGAGATTGAACTAGGTATTGAGATACCGACGATCGAATCTCGGGCAAGTAACATACCGATGACAAAGGGAACAACGTATGTTGTTATGCGGTCTGACCGATAAAGATCTTCGTAGAATATGTGGGAGCCAATATGAGCATCCAGGTTCCGCTATTGGTTATTGACCGGAGACGTGTCTCGGTCATGTCTACATTGTTCTCAAACCCGTAGGGTCCGCACGCTTAAGGTTTTGATGACAATTATATTATGAGTTTATGCATTTTGATGTACCGAAGTTTGTTCGGAGTCCCGGATGTGATCACGGACATGACGAGGAGTCTCGAAATGGTCGAGACATAAAGATTGATATATTGGAAGCCTATATTTGGATATCGGAAGTGTTCCGGGTGAAATCCCCCGGGAGGTATATGGGCCTTAGTGGGCTTTAGTGGAAGAGAGGAGAGGTGGCCAGGGCTGGGCCGCGCGCCCCTCCCCCCTAGTACGAATAGGACAAGGAGAGGGGGGCGGCGCCCCCCTTCCTTCTCTCTCTCCTCTTTCCCCCTCCTGAATCCTATTCCAACTAGGAAAGGGGGGGAATCCTACTCCCGGTGGGAGTCGGACTCCTCCTGGCGCGCCCTCCTCCTGGCCGGCCGCACCTTCCCCTGCTCCTTTATATACGGGGGCAGGGGCACCCCATAGACACACAAGTTGATCCACGTGATCATATTCTTAGCCGTGTGTGGTGCCCCCTTCCACCATAATCCTCGATAATTTTGTAGCGGTGCTTTGGCGAAGCCCTGCGACGGTAGTACATCAAGATCGTCACCACACCGTCGTGCTGACGGAACTCTTCCCTGACACTTTGCTGGATCGGAGTCCGGGGATCGTCATCGAGCTGAACCTGTGCTAGAACTCGGAGGTGCCGTAGTTTCGGTGCTTGATCGGTTGGGCCGTGAAGACGTACGACTACATCAACCGCGTTGTGCTAACGCTTCTGCTGTCGGTCTACGAGGGTACGTAGGCAACACTCTCCCCTCTCGTTGCTATGCATCACCATGATCTTGCGTGTGCGTAGGAAATTTTTGAAATTACTACGTTCCCCTTCAGTGGCATCCGAGCCTAGGTTTTATGTGTTGATGTTATATGCATGAGTAGAACACAAGTGAGTTGTGGGCGATATAAGTCATACTGCTTACCAGCATGTCATACTTTGGTTCGGCGGTATTGTTTGATGAAGCGGCCCGGACCGACATTACGTGTACGCTTACGCGAGACCGGTTCTCCCGACGTGCTTTGCACAAAGGTGGCTAGCGGGTGACAGTTTCTCCAACTTTAGTTGAACCGAGTGTGGCTACGCCCGGTCCTTGCGAAGGTTAAAACAGCACCAACTTGACAAACTATCGTTGTGGTTTTGATGCGTAGGTAAGATTGGTTCTTGCTTAAGCCCGTAGCAGCCACGTAAAACTTTCAACAACAAAGTAGAGGACGTCTAACTTGTTTTTGCAGGGCATGTTGTGATGTGATATGGTCAAGACATGATGAGATATAAGTTGTTGTATGAGATGATCATGTTTGGTTGAAGTTATCGACAACTGGCAAAATCCTTATGGTTGTCTCTCTATTGCATAAGATGCAAGTGCCCAATAATTGCTTTACTTTATCGCCATGCGATAGCAATAGTTGCAATAGCAATTGTTGGCGAGACGACCATGTGACGACACATTGATATAGATCAAGATGAAGGAGATCATGGTGTCATGCCGGTGACGATATAGATCATGATAGTACTTTGGAGATAGAGATCAAAGGCGCAAGATGATGATGGCCATATCATGTCACATATTTTGATTGCATATGATGTTTATATTTTATACATCTTATTTTGCTTTGTTTGACAGTAGCATTTTAAGATGATCTCTCACTAATTATCAAGAAGTGTTCTCCCTGAGTATGCACCGTTGCGAAAGTTCTTCGTGCTGAGACACCACGTGATGATCGGGTGTGATAGGCTCTACGTTCAAATACAACAGGTGCAAAACAGTTGCACACGTGGAATACTCAGGTTATACTTGACGAGCCAAGCATATACAGATATGGCCTCGGAACACGGAGACCGAAAGGTCGAGCGTGAATCATATAGTAGATATGATCAACATAGTGATGTTCACAATTGAAACTACTCCATCTCACGTGATGATCGGACATGGTTTAGTTGATTTGGATCACGTGATCACTTAGAGGATTAGAGGGATGTCTATCTAAGTGGGAGTTCTTAAGTAATATGATTAATTGAACTTTAATTTATCATGAACTTAGTCCTGGTAGTATTAACATATCTGTGTTGTAGATCAATAGCTCGCGTTGTTGCTTTCATATGTTTATTTTGATATGTTCCTAGAGAAAATTTTGTTGAAAGATGTTAGTATTAATGATGCGGATTGGATCCGTAATCTGAGGTTTATCCTCATTGCTGCACAGAAGAATTATATCCTTGATGCATCGCTAGGTGACAGACCTATTGCAGGAGCAGATGCAGACATTATGAACGTTTTGCTAGCTCAATATGATGACTACTTGATAGTTTAGTGCACCATGCTTAACGGCTTAGAATCGGGACTTCAAAGACGTTTTGAACGTCATGGACCATATGAGATGTTCCAGGAGTTGAAGTTAATATTTCAAGCAAATACCCCAGTTGAGAGATATGAAGTCTCCAACAAGTTCTATAGCTAAAAGATGGAGGAATCGCTCAACTAGTGAGCATGTGCTCAGATTGTCTGGGTACTACAATCGCTTGAATCAAGTGGAAGTTAATCTTCTAGATAAGATAGTGATTGACAGAATCTCTAGTCACCATCACCAAGTTAGTAGAACTTCGTGATGAACTATAGTATGCAAGGGATGACAAAAATGACTCCCAAGCTTTTCATGATGATGAAATCGATGAAGGTAGAAATCAAGAAAGAGCATCAAGTGTTGATGGTTGACAAGATCACTAGTTTCAAGAAAAGGGCAAAGGAAAAAAGGGGAACTTCAAGAAGAACAGCGAGCAAGTTGCTGCTCAAGTGAAGAAGCCCAAGTCTGGTCCTAAGCCTGAGACTAAGTGCTTCTACTGCAAAGGAACTGGTCACTGGAAGCGGAACTACCCCAAGTGATTGGCGGATAAGAAGGATGGCAAAGTGAACATAAGTATATTTGATATACATGTTATTGATGTGTACTTTACTAGTGTTTATAGCAACCCCTAAGTATTTGATACTAGTTCAGTTGCTAAGATTAGTAACTCGAAATGGGAGTTGCAGAATAAACAGAGACTAGTTAAGGGTGAAGTGACGATGTGTGTTGGAAGTGGTTCCAAGATTGATATGATCATCATCGCACACTCCCTATACTTTCGGGATTAGTGTTGAACCTAAATAAGTGTTATTTGGTGTTTGCGTTGAGCATGAATATGATTTGATCACGTTTATTGTAATACGGTTATTCATTTAAGTAAGAGAATAAATTGTTGTTCTGTTTACATGAATAAAACCTTATATGGTTACACACCCAACGAAAATAGTTCGTTGGATCTCGATCGTAGTGATACACATATTCATAATATTGAAACCAAAAGATGCAAAGTTAATAATGATAGTGCAACTTATTTGTGGCACTGCCGTTTAGGTCATATTGGTGTAAAGCGCATGAAGAAACTCCATGATGATGGGCTTTTGGAATCACTTGATTATGAATTAGTTGATGCTTGCGAACCATGCCTCATGGGCAAGATGACTAAGACTCCGTTCTCCGGAACAATGGATCGAGCAACAGATTTGTTGGAAATCATACATACTGATGTATGTGGTCCGATGAATATTGAGGCTCGCGGCAGGTATCATTATTTTCTGATCTTCACAGATGATTTGAGCAGATATGAGTATATCTACTTGATGAAACACAAGTCTGAAACATTTAAAAAGTTAAAAGAATTTCAGAGTGAAGTGGAGAATCATCGTAACAAAAATAAAAGTTTCTACGATATGATCGCAAAAGTAAAATATTTGAGTTACGAGTTTGGCCTTCAGTTAAAAACAATGTGAAATAGTTTCACTACTCACGCCACCTGGAACACCACAGTGAAATGGTGTGTCCGAACATCGTAACCGTACTTTATTAGATATGGTGCGATCTATGATGTCTCTTACCAATTTACCACTATCGTTCTGGGGTTATGCATTAGAGACAGCTACATTCACGTTAAATAGGGCACCATCTAAATCCGTTGAGACGACGCCGTATGAACTATGGTTTGGAAAGAAACCTAAGTTGTCATTTCTTAAAGTTTGAGGTTGCAATGCTTATGTGAAAAAGTTTCAACCTGATAAGCTCAAACCCAAATCGGAGAAGTGTGTCTTCATAGGATACCCAAAAGAAAATGTTGGGTACACCTTCTATCACAGATCCGAAGGCAAGATATTCATTGCTGAGAATGGATCCTTTCTAGAGAAGGAGTTTCTCTCGAAAGAAGTGAGTGGGAGGAAAGTAGAACTTGATGAGGTAACTGTACCTGCTCCCTTATTGGAAAGTAGTTCATCACAGAAATCTGTTCCTGTGACTACTACACCAATTAGTGAGGAAGCTAATGATGATGATCATGTAACTTCAGATCAAGTTACCACCGAACCTCGTAGGTAAACCAGAGTGAGATCTGCACCAGAGTGGTACGGCAATCCTGTTCTGGAGGTCATGTTACTTGACCATGACGAACCTACGAACTATGAGGAAGCGATGGTGAGCCCAGATTCCGCAAAATGGTTTAAGACCATGAAATCTGAGATAGGATCCATGTATGAGAACAAATTATGGACTTTGGTTGACTTGCCCGATGTTCGGCAAGCCATTGAGATTAAATGGATCTTCAAGAGGAAGACGGACGCTGATAGTAGTGTTACTATTTACAAGGCTCGACTTGTCGCAAAAGGTTTTCGGCAAGTTCAAGGGATTGACTACGATGAGACCTTCTCACCCGTTGCGATGCTTAAGTCTGTCCGAATCATGTTAGCAATTGCCGCATTTTATGTTTAAGAAATTTGGCAAATGGATGTCAAAACTGCATTCCTTAATGGATTTATTAAAGAAGAGTTGTATATGATGCAACCAGAAGGCTTTGTCAATCCTAAAGGTGATAACAAAATGTGCAAGCTCCAGCGATCCATCTATGGACTGGTGCAAGCATCTCGGAGTTGGAATATGCACTTTGATTAGATGATCAAAGCATATAGTTTTATACAGACTTGCGGTGAAGCCTGTATTTACAAGAAAGTGAGTGGGAGCACTACAGCATTTCTGATAACTATATGTGAATGACATATTGTTGATCGGAAATAATGTAGAATTATTCTGCAAAGCATAAAGGAGTTTTTTGAAAGAAGTTTTTCAAAGAAAGACCTCGGTGAAGCTGCTTACATATTGAGCATCAAGATCTATAGAGATAGATCAAGACGCTTGATAAGTTTTTTCAATGAGTACATACCTTGACAAGATTTTGAAGTAGTTCAAAATGGAACAGTCAAAGAAAGAGTTCTTGCCTGTGTAACAAGGAGTGAAATTGAGTAAGACTCAAAACCCGACCATGGCAGAAAATAGAATGAGAATGAAAGTCATTCCCTATGCCTTGGCCATAGGTTCTATAAAGTATGCCATGTTGTGTACCAGACCTATTGTATACCCTACACTAATTTTGTCAAGGGAGTACAATAGTGATCTAGAAGTACATCACTGGACAGTGGTCAAAATTATCCTTAGTGGAATAAGGATATGTTTCTCGATTATGGAGGTGACAAAAGGTTCGTCGTAAAAGGGTTACGTCGATACAAGTTTTGGCACTAATCCGGAGGACTCTTAGTCTTCATCTGGATACATATTCAAAGTGGGAGCAATTAGCTAAAGTAGCTCCGTGCAGAGCATTGTAGACATAGAAAATTGCAAAATACTTACGGATCTGAATATGGCAGACCCGTCAACTAAACTTCTCTCATAGGCAAAACATGATCACACTTTAGTACTCTTTGGGTGTTAATCACATAGCAATGTGAACTAGATTACTGACTCTAGTAAACCCTTTGGGTGTTGGTCACATATCGATGTGAACTATGGGTGTTAACCACATAAAGATGTGAACTATTGATGTTAGATCACATGGCGATGTGAACTAGATTATTGACTCTAGTGCAAGTGGGAGACTGAAGGAAATATGCCCTATAGGCAATAATAAAGTTATTATTTATTTCCAAATTTCATGATAAATGTTCATTATTCATGCTAGAATTGTATTAACCGGAAACATAATACATGTGTGAATACATAGACAAACAGAGTGTCACTAGTATGCCTCTACTTGACTAGCTCGTTAATCAAAGATGGTTATGTTTCCTAACCATAGACAAAGAGTTGTTATTTGATTAACGGGATCACATCATTAGGAGAATGATGTGATTGACTTGACCCATTCCATTAGCTTAGCACTCGATCGTTTAGTATGTTGCTATTGCTTTCTTCATGACTTATACATGTTCCTATGACTATGAGATTATGCAACTCCCGTTTACCGGAGGAACACTTTGTGTGCTACCAAATGTCACAACATAACTGGGTGATTATAAAGGAGCTCTACAGGTGTCTCCAAAGGTACATGTTGGGTTGGCGTATTTCGAGATTAGGATTTGTCACTCCAATTGTCGAAGAGGTATCTCTGGGCCCTCTCGGTAATGCACATCACAGAAGCCTTGCAAGCATTACAACTAATGAGTTAGTTGCAAGATGATGTATTACGAAACGAGTAAAGAGACTTGCCGGTAATGAGATTGAACTAGATATTGAGATACCGACGATCGAATCTCGGGCAAGTAACATACCGATGACAAAGGGAACAACGTATGTTGTTATGCGGTCTGACCGATAAAGATCTTCGTAGAATATGTGGGAGCCAATATGAGCATCCAGGTTCCGCTATTGGTTATGGACCGAAGACGTGTCTTGGTCATGTCTACATTGTTCTCGAACCCGTAGGGTCCGCACGCTTAAGGTTTTGATGACAGTTATATTATGAGTTTATGCATTTTGATGTACCGAAGTTTGTTCGGAGTCCCGGATGTGATCACGGACATGACGAGGAGTCTCGAAATGGTCAAGACATAAAGATTGATATATTGGAAGCCTATATTTGGATATCGGAAGTATTCGGGGTGAAATCGGGATTTTACCGGAGTACCGGGAGGTTACCGGAACCCCCTGGGAGGTATATGGGCCTTAGTGGGCTTTAGTGGAAGAGAGGAGAGGTGGCCAGGGCTGGGCCGTGCGCCCCTCCCCCCTAGTCCGAATAGGACAAGGAGAGGGGGGCGGCGCCCCCCTTCCTTCTCTCTCTCCTCTTTCCCCCTCCCGAATCCTATTCCAACTAGGAAAGGGGGGAATCCTACTTCCGGTGGGAGTAGGACTCCTCCTGGCACGCCCTCCTCCTGGCCGGCCGCACCTTCCCCTACTCCTTTATATACGGGGGCAGGGGCACCCCATAGACACACAAGTTGATCCACGTGATCATATTCTTAGCCGTGTGCGGTGCCCCCTTCCCCAATAATCCTCGATAATATTGTAGCGGTGCTTAGGCGAAGCCCTGCGACGGTAGTACATCAAGATTGTCACCACACCGTCGTGCTGATGGAACTATTCCCCGAAACTTTGCCGGATCGGAGTCCAGGGATCGTCATCGAGCTGAACGTGTGCTAGAACTCGGAGGTGCCGTAGTTTCGGTGCTTGATCGGTCGGGCCGTGAAGACGTACGACTACATCAACCGCGTTGTGCTAACGCTTCCGCTGTAGGTCTACGAGGGTATGTAGGCAACACTCTCCCCTCTCGTTGCTATGCATCACCATGATCTTGCGTATGCGTAGGAAATTTTTGAAATTACTACGTTCCCCTTCATGTTGAACATTGAGAATGGTTGACAGCATTCTCAATCTCAATTAAGTAACATCATTAAACCCAACAAACTTAATTTAAAGTAACATGATGAGATTCACATGATAATCTAGGTACTAGATACTCAAGATGTCCATAACCGGGGACACGGCTAATCATGATTAGTTTATACACTCTGCAGAGGTTTGCGCACTTTTCCCCACAAGACTCGATCTCCTCCACTGGATTTCTCGCACTACAGGGTGTTTGAGAAACGGATGACCGAGACATAGTCTTTCAGAAGCGCTAGCACCTTACGATGGATAGACCGTTACACCTACTTTCCCCTACATCTGCTAGTCTACCCTGTAAGAGTTCGCACGACTTAATCAACTATGCTAGAGCCCATAATAGCTTGTGGCTGCACACGGAAGTTTCTAGTATGAAAATTCTCATGATCCCTTTGAGCCTGGGTGGCGGTCCATAAAAAAACCAGGCAATCCTGGTCTACCCAGGTGCCTAGACAGGCAGTCCTAGAATAACCAGGTGCCTCAATCCACCCAGATGTGTTTTTAAGTTGCCACCTTAAGTAAACCATTAATTAACAAACTCACATCTGTCATGAATACTCTCAAAACCCAATCCACATCTACGAGCATAGCATGGCACTATAAGCATAATGTAATAGTAACTCCCAAGGTTTGAATGCAGCGCAATAGGTTCCTACCTCATCAACTACTTCCCAATACCCACATGTTAAAGTCACATCCTAACCATGCAATGTTTGGGGATTGGAACTAATGCATAAAAACTGGGTGATAAGGGGATATGATCAAAGTGTGAACTTGCCTGCAATGTTGATGAAGATGATTCACACTCAAAACTCTTGATAGTTCTACTCGTCACACTCCGGTCAATCTATCATAAGCAAGCAATAGTAACCACACATAAGCAATCACTCAAAAGACCAGAAAGATCGAAGAAGTCGATTCGGAAAACATCAAAACGAAGCAAATAGCTCTTGCAACATAAAACAATTTCTAACAGTATCAAAACTATGTGAATTTGGCCTTATTAGAATGTTTAGGTCAAGAGCTTCGATTTGCAAAAAGAATCAACTCAAACGGAGTTATGAAAATCAAGTTATGATCAAATGAAGTTTGAGTTCAAATCTGGTCTAATTCAAATTTTAAACTTTTCAACAACATGTTTGAGTTGGATTACTAGATAGAGGAGATCATAACGAAGAGTGAGCGTTGGTTTCGTTGGATTTGGACTAACGAGTAAAAGGTTGTGATCTTTTGAAGAACAGGGGCCAATCTGTAAATAAAATATTCACAAACGGGTCCCTGGCAGAAAAAAATAAAAAGAAAAAGACTAAATAGCGGACGTTCGTTACTGAACGCTAACGAACGAAAACCGTTCGCTACAAACCCTAAACTAGCGAGCGTTCGCTATATATCTAAACCTAAAAAAACAGATCTAGGTTTTCTGAAAAAAACCGAAAACGAATAAAAAAAATAAACCGGGGAGGTTCGCGGTTTATATCGGTTGGGTTTTCATCGAAAACCGGCGGTTTTCGGCGGCGGATCGAGTCCGGCGAGTCGGCGTGGCTCCGGCGAGGGCAGCGCGCTCCGGCGCGGCGGCGGCAGCGGCGCAGGGCGGCGGAGGCAGCAGCTATGCGGGGCGGCGAGGGGCTAGGCGAGGCGCCGCTACGGCGGAGGGGCGGAGTGCGGCTAGCGGCGCGGAGCAGCGAGCAGCGAGGCGGGGGCGGCAACCAACGGCGGCAGTGAGTGCGGCAGAGGGCGGCGGCGATGAGAAGCGGGGAGGAAGAGGCGGTGGGGCTTTAAAGGGGGTCAGGGGGCCTCGGGAGGCGTGGGGAAGGGGCGACGGCGGCGTGTCCGCCTCGGACATGGTGACGGCCGGCGGCGTACGGGCGAGGGACTCCGCCCGGGGTCGGTGGCGACGGTGCGGATGGGCTGGGCCGCGGCCTGGCTGGGAGCTGGGCCGGCCCAGTCGGCGAAGAGGAGAAAGTTTTTTGAAAAAAACATTATTTTCCAGACAACGAAAATAACAAAACCAAAATAAATAAAAATATTATATAGGCATATAATATATCAAAATTTTCAGAAAAAGATTTTCTACACGGTGCACATTTTCCTAGTATTAAATAAAATACACACAAAATCAGATAATTCAAAGAGTGCTACTGGTCTAATAAAATCCAATAAAAACCATTTTAAAAATACCAAAATGATTTCAAATTAATTTTTCTCCAATTTTCTATTGTAGGGAATCATGTTACCCTAATTTCCATATATTTTATTTTTGGAGAAAAATAATTTGAATAAAACTCAAATAACTCCAAATTGAAAATAAATTCAAAAGAACTTTGAATTTAATTCTTTGAACTCCCAACTCATATTTCATATAATTTGAAGAAGTCATTTTATCTTCTCTCATGAAAATCATTGAGCTGCATGAAGTTTATGAATTGAAATATTTCCAAATGAAATTCAATTATTTTCAAATACCCTTTCATTTAATTTTAAATGGAAGAAGTCATATCATCTTTGCTCAAGGGTTTTGTATTTGAAAAGAATTTGAATTCATGGAGATCAGAAAGCAAATATGAAAGTTTGGGAAAGTCCTTTTATTCCCTCTCATTTAACTTTCAAAAGTTTCAAATTCACTCACTTTCGGACAATCAATCAAATCTATCTATTTATTATAACATTCCAAAATTTAGAATTTTGGGATGTTACAAACCTACCACCTTTAAAAGGAATCTCGTCCTCGAGATTCGGAGAGGCTAGAAAGAAACTGGTTAGGTTTGGTGTCTCTTCAAAATTTCATCAATCGTCTCCGGGGTCTGGGGTGCTACCACCCTTAGAAGCATGGTTACGGTTCCATCAAACTCATATACTTCATCCATATTGTTAACAGTGTCGGTCTTCTCAGATTTTCAGGATAATTCCTTATCTGGGCTCTTTCGGTAGTGGCATAACCTTTTCCTCAATTCTTCTGTCTTTCATCTTGGTAAGGTTCTTCTGTGACTGGGTCTTCTTAGCTGACGGGTCTGGCGCCAAAACTAAACAACTATCGATATCTCATGGTGGTCAACAATTTATGGTTCCTTCTGCAGGAAATGGGTTTGGTTGATCCTCACCGTATAACCTACGGTTGGCAAAGCTACCTTGTACAAGGGAAAACTTGCTATAGCATTCTAAGGTTTAAACA
The DNA here is from genome assembly GCF_018294505.1 of Triticum aestivum. Lineage (NCBI taxonomy): Eukaryota > Viridiplantae > Streptophyta > Magnoliopsida > Poales > Poaceae > Triticum > Triticum aestivum. The sequence goes on from NC_057800.1 coordinate 527,359,008, forward strand.
AGGTTTGATCATCGTCTCTCTACTATAGGTAAGTCACTCAGATTTACCATCCCATATAGCAAGGCGAATAATAAGAGTAAGTCGATATGGTGATCAATCCATCTCGCACCCAAATCATTACCTTGTATACGCTTTAGTGAATCTCGCATTCTAACACTCGGTCATCCTCACAAGCATTGCAGAATTTCTCTTGTCGACGAACTGGGTTCGGATATATCCATAGATTCTGCAAGCCAAACAAACAGCTATCGTTCCTTCCCAACCCTCAGGTTTTGTGTAACTCCTATAAGATCGTTTGTCGATAAAATCATAACTTCTTCCAGGGTTTTTCCTTCAGCAAGAATGTGCTTGCATCTTGGCAGGTCCTGGGGCCTGTGGGTTATGGCCCATCTCATCACTTGCAAACCTTGAACTCATCATCGGGGCAACATATCTCTAATCCAACATCCAACTTCCAGCTTCCTAGTATACAAAAATCCATCTAGTTGTACTATCTTCCTTCCTTCTGTTGGCACCAAACTAAGATATGATTACTCAGACTCATCATGGAGTTTCCATTGATCCATATTTCTGGCATCATACCTCCTTTATGTCCAATAGTAATTTATCTCTTCATCCTCGTGGGATATCCCTCATACCGAGATAAAATTTATACTTATGAAGTCCATATTCCACTTCGTGGAACATCATTATCCTTTCCAGGGTCAAGCGTCCTTACAGGGGAATATTGGCCATCTCTGCATGGCACTTCTTCAACTGGGAAACGTGAAACACATCATGAACTCCTGATAGTCCTTCGGGTAACTCCAACTTGTAGGCCACTTTTCTCATACGCTCCAAAACTCGGTATGGTCCTACAAATCTCGGGGCTAACTTTCCCTTAACTCCAAATCGTTTAACTCCTCGCAGAGGGGCACAAGAAGACATGCTCTATCTCCAATTTCATAGACTACCTCCTTGCGTTTTTAACTCTGCATAACTCTTCTGCCTGGACTGAGCTACCTTCAGTCTATCTTGAATCAACTTAACATTCTCTTCTGACTCCTTGATCACATTTGGTCCAAAAAACTAACGGTCTCCAACTTCATCCCACACACTCTTGGGGTATCACACATATCGAGACAAAACTCGTATTCATTTTGTCTGAAATCCACTCAGTGGAGTATCCTTATCTTTTCCAGGGGTCAACGGTTCTTACAGGGTACTACCACCCTTAAAATGCACAAATCTTCCATAGACCATATTTCTCATATCCTCAGAATGGCCAAAATCCTTCTTCATAGAGTAACAACTCATAAAATCCATATCAGTACCAACGATGCTAACTTTATTCACTCTCAATTGATTACAATCTCTTGCTTTTCCATTACATGTCTCAACTCAACACCTCAATATAAAAGAAAATGTTCTCACTTATGCTACTCCATTTCTTTTGTTGCAAACTCAATATCTAGCACAAGTTTCCTTCTCCTTGGGGCATTCTTTGGCAAGTTCCCTGCTCTATTACAACGAAAACATATTACTTCTGACAAGTATCGAGGTTTCCTTTTTGGGCAACTGTTGAGGTAGTGCCCTGGTTATGAAACGGAGTTATGAAAATCAAGTTATGATCAAACGAAGTTTGAGTTCAAATCTGGTCTAATTCAAAATTTAAACGTTTCAAAAACATGTTTGAGTTGGATTAATGGATAGAGGAGATCATAACGAAGACGTGAGCGTTGGTTTCGTTGGATTTGGACTAACGAGTAAAAAGTTGTGATCGTTTGAAGAACAGGGGCCAATCTGTAAATAAAATATTCACAAATGGGTCCCTGGCAGAAAAAAATAAAAATAAAGAGACTAAATAGCGGACGTTCGTTACCGAACGCTAACGAATGAAAACCGTTCGCTACAAACCCTAAATTAGCGAGCGTTCGCTATATAACTAAACCTAAAAAATAGATCTCGGTTTTTTGAATAAAACCGAAAACGAATAAAAAAATAAACCGGGGAGGTTCGCGGTTTATACCGATTGGGTTTTCATCGAGAACCGGCGGTTTTTGGTGGCGGACCGAGTCCGGCGAGTCGGCACGGCTCCGCCGAGGGCAGCATGCTCCGGCGCGGCGGCGGCAGCGGTGCAGGGCGGCGGAGGCAGCAGCTATGCGGGGCGGCGAGGGGCTAGGCGAGGCGCGGCTGCGGCGGTGGGGCGGAGTGCGGCGCGCGGCGGAGCGGCGAGCAGCGAGGTGGCGGCGGCAACCAACGGCGGCGGTGAGTGTGGCAGAGGGCGGCGGCGACGAGAAGCGGGAAGGAGGAGGCGGCGGGGCTTTAATGGGGGTCAGGGGGCCTCGGGAGGCGTGGGGAAGGGGCGACGGCGGCGTGTCCGCCTCAGACACGGCGACGGCCGGCGGCGTACGGGCGAGGGACTCCGCCCGGGGTCGGTGGCGATGGTGCGGATGGGCTGGGCCGCGGCTTGGCTAGGAGCTGGGCCGGCCCAGTCGGCGAAGAGGAGAAAGTTTTTTAAAAAAAACATTATTTTCCAGACAACGAAAATAACAAAACCAAAATAAATAAAAATATTATATAGGCATATAATATATCAAAATTTTCAGAAAAAGATTTTCTACATGGTGAACATTTTCCTAGTATTAAATAAAATACACTCAAAATCAGATAATTCAAAGAGTGCTACTGGTCTAATAAAATCCAATAAAAAACCATTTTAAAAATACCAAAATGATTTCAAATTAATTTTTCTCCAATTTTCTATTGTAGGGAATCATGTTACCCTAATTTCCATATATTTTATTTTTGGAGAAAAATAATTTGAATAAAACTCAAATAACTCCAAATTGAAAATAAATCCAAAAGAACTTTGAATTTAATTCTTTGAACTCCCAACTCATATTTCATATAATTTGAAGAAGTCATTTTATCTTCTCTCATGAAAATCATTGAGCTGCATGAAGTTTATGAATTGAAATATTTCCAAATGAAATTCAATTATTTTCAAATACCCTTTCATTTAATTTTAAATGGAAGAAGTCATATCATCTTCGCTCAAGGGTTTTGTATTTGAAAATAATTTGAATTCATGGAGATCAGAAAGCAAATATGAAAGTTTGGGAAAGTCCTTTTATTCCCTCTCATTTAACTTTCAAAAGGTTCAAATTCACTCACTTTCAAACAATCAATCAAACAATCAATCAAATCTATCTATTTATTATAACATTCCAAAATTTAGAATTTTGGGATGTTACATAGCGTCACCGAACCTTAAATGTGTAGACCCTACGGGTTCGGGAGACATGCAGACATGACCGAGACAACTCTCCGGTCAATAACCAATAGCGGGATCTGGATACCCATGTTGGATCCCACATGTTCCACGATGATCTCATCGGATGAACCACGATGTCGAGGATTTAATCAATCCCGTATACAATTCCCTTTGTCTATTGATACAATACTTGCCCGAGATTCGATCGTCGGTATCCTGATACCTCGTTCAATCTCGTTACCGACAAGTCTCTTTACTCGTTCCGTAACACATCATCCCGTGATCAACTCCTTGGTCAGATTGTGCACATTATGATGATGTCCTATCGAGTGGGCCCAGATATACCTCTCCGTTACACGGAGTGACAAATCCCAGTCTCGATTCGTGCCAACCCAACAGACACTTTCGGAGATACCCACAGTGCACCTTTATAGCCACCCAGTTACGTTGTGACGTTTGGTACACCCAAAGCATTCCTACGGTATCCGGGAGTTGCACAATCTCATGGTCTCAGGAAATGATACTTGACATTAGAAAAGCTTTAGCATATGAACTACACGATCTTGTGCTAGGCTTAGGATTGGGTCTTGTCCATCACATCATTCTCCTAATGATGTGATCCCGCCATCAACGACATCCAATGTCCATGGTCAGGAAACCGTAACCATCTATTGATCAACGAGCTAGTCAACTAGAGGCTTACTAGGGACATGGTGTTGTCTATGTATCCACACATGTATCTGAGTTTCCTATCAATACAATTCTAGCATGGATAATAAACGATTATCATGAACAAGGAAATATAATAATAACTAATTTATTATTGCCTCTAGGGCATATTTCCAACAATGCACTTATGATTGGAACTCTAGCAAGCATCCGCAACTACTAAAGATTATTAAGGTAAAACCCAACCATAGATTTAAAGTATCAAGTCCTCTTTATCCCATACACAAACAACCTACTTACTCGGATCTGTGCTTGTGTCACTCACGCCACCCACCATAAGAAAATCAAGAAAATGTTGAAACCTTACAGCAGGAATCCCTCACGCTTGCGCGACAGGGAGAGCACCATAGGACAACACCAATAATAAAACATGCAACTCAAACCAATCACGATCATCAAATAACCCATAGGACAAAACGGAACTACTCAAACATCATAGGATAGCCATACATCATTGGGAAATAATATATAGTGTTGAGCACCATGTTTAAGTAGAGATTACATCGGCTAAAAGAGGGGTTACACCGCTGCATAGAGGGGGGAAGAGTTGGTGATGATGGTGGTGAAGTTGTTGGTGAAGATTGCGGTGATGATGATGGCCCCCGGTGGCACTCCGGCGCCACTGGAAGCGAGGGGGAGAGAGCCCCCCTCCTTCTTATTCTTCCTTGACCTCCTCCCTAGATGGGAGAAGGGTTTCCACTCTGGTCCATGGTCTCCATGGCATGGGAGGGGCGAGTTCCCCTCCGAGATTGGATCTGTCTCTCTGTTTCTGCGTTTTTTGATTCTGCTCTTCCACCGTTTCTTATATTCCCGGAGATCCGTAACTCCGATTGGGCTGAAATTTTAACACGATCTCTATCCAGATATTAGCTTTCTTGTGGCGAAAGAAGGGCATCAACCACCTTACGGGGTGGCCACGAGGGTCAGGGACGCGTCTGCCCCCTGGGGCACGCCCCCTGCCTCGTGGCCCCCTCGGGCATCATCCCGCGTTGATTTTTCTTCCCAAAAATCACATATATTCCAAAAAAATCTCTGGCAGTTTTTATGCCATTTGGACTCTGTTTGATATGGGTATTATGTGAAACAAAAAACATGCAACAAACAGGAACTGGCACTGGGCACTGGATCAATATGTTAGTCCCAAAAATAGTATAAAAAGTTGCCAAAAGTATATGAAAGTTGTAGAATATTGGCATGGAACAATAAAAATTATAGATACTACGGAGACGTATCAGCATCCCCAAGCTTAATTCCTGCTCGTCCTCAAGTAGGTAAATGATAAAAAAGATAATTTTTGATGTGGAATGCTACCTAGCATAATCTTGATCACGTATTTAATCATGGCATGAATATTAAGACACGAGTGATTGAAAGCAATAGTCTATCATTTGACATAAAAGCAATAATACTTCAAGCCTACTAATAAAGCAATCATGTCTTTTCAAAATAACATGGCCAAAGAAAGTTATCCCTACAAAATCATATAGTCTGGCTATGCTCCATCTTCACCACACAAAATATTCACATCATGCACAACCCCGATGACAAGCCAAGCAATTGTTTCATACTTTTGACGTCAAACATTTTCAACTTTCACGCAATACATGAGCGTGAGCCATGGACATAACACTATAGGTGGAATAGAATGGTGGTTGTGGAGAAGACAAAAAGGAGAAGATAGTCTCACATCAACTAGGCGTATCAACGGGCTATGGAGATGCCCATCAATAGATATAAATGTGAGTGAGTAGGGATTGCCATGCAACGGATGAACTAAGAGCTATAAGTGTATGAAAGCTCAGACTGAAAACTAAGTGGGTGTGCATCCAACTTGCTTACTCATGAAGACCTCGGGCATTTGAGGAAGCCCATCATCGGAATATACAAGCCAAGTTCTATAATGAAAATTCCCACTATTATATGAAAGTGATAAATCAAGAGACTCTCTATATGAATAACAAGGTGCTACTTTGAAGCACAAGTGTGGAAAAAGGATAGTAGCATTGTCCCTTCTCTCTTTTTCTCTCATTATTTTTTTGGGCCTTCTTTTTTTATGGCCTTTCTCCTTTTTTATTTTATTTTTACATCTGGAGTCTCATCCCGACTTGTGGGGGAATTAGTCTCCATCATCCTTTCCTCACTGGGACAATGCTCTAATAATGATGATCATCACACTTTTATTTACTTACAATTCAATATTACAACTCGATACGACATCAAAAAGCGGACAAGCGATGAAAACATCATGCTAGCTATATTAGGATCATGCAAAGCAATATGACAATGAATGCTCAAGTCATGTATATGATGATAATGGAAGTTGCATGGCAATATATCTCGGAATGGCTATGGAAGTGCCATGATAGGTAGGTATGGTGGCTGTTTTGAGGAAGGTATATGGTGGGTTTATGGTACCGGCGAAAGTTGCGTGATACTAGAGAGGCTAGCAATGATGGAAGGGTGAGAGTGCGTATAATCCATGGACTCAACATTAGTCATAAAGAACTCACATACTTATTGCAAAAGTCTATTAGCTATCGAAACAAAGTACTACACGCATGCTCCTAGGGGGATAGATTGGTAGGAAAAGACCATCGCTCGTCCCCGACCACCACTCATAAGGAAGACAATCAATAAATAAATCATGCTCCGACTTCATCACATAACGGTTCACCGTACGTGCATGCTACGGGAATCACAAACCTCAATACAAGTATTTCTACAATCCACAACTACCCACTAGCATGACCCTAATATCACCATCTTTATATCGCAAAACTATTGCAAGGAATCAAACATATCATATTCAGTGATCTACAAGTTTTATGTAGGATTTTATGACTAACCATGTGAATGACCAATTCCTGTCATCTCTCTAAATAGATATAAGTGAAGCAAGAGAGTTTAATTCTTTCTACAAAAGATATTCCCACGCTCTAAAAAATATAAGTGAAGCAAAAGAGCATTCTACAAATGGTGGTTTTCTATGTAAAGAGAAACAGGCTATCCAAACTTGAAATGATATAAGTGAAGCACATGAAGCATTCTATAAAGCCATACTCAAAAGATATAAGTGAAGTGCATAGAGAATTCTATAAATCAACCAAGGACTATATCATACCAGCATGGTTCATAAAAGAAAAGTGAAAACTAAATGCAAAATACGCTCCAAGATCTGCACATATCACATGAATGAAACGAATCCGAAAACATACCGATACTTGTTGAAGAAAGAGGGGATACCTTCCGGGGCATCCCCAAGCTTAGATGCTTGAGTCTCCTTGAATATTTACTTGGGATTCCTTGGGCATCCCCAAGCTTGAGATCTTGTCTCTCCTCCTTATACTCATATCGAAACCTCGTCGATCTTCGAACACTTCATCCACACAAAACTTCAACAGAAAACTTGGTAAGATCCGTTAGTATAATAAAGCAAATTACTAATTTAAGTACTGTGGCAAACCAATTCATATTTTGTTTTTGCATTGTATCTACTGTAATATAACTTTTCCATGGCTTAATCCACTGATATAAATCGATAGTTTCATCAAAACAAGCAAACTATGCATCAAAAACAGAATCTGTCTAAAACAGAACAGTCTGTAATAATCTGAACATTCACCATACTTATGATACTTGAAAAATTCTACCAAAATTAGGAAAAATAAACAATTTGTATATAAAGATAGTGCAAAAAGAATCAGAACCATTTTTACATTCCAGTAAAAATGTAAAAATCGCGCACTACAGCCAAAGTTTCTGTCCTACACCGTGCAAACCAACAAGCAAAGTAAACATCCTAAAGGCAAATCTTGGCACATTATTTTTATAATTCAATGGAATTGTACAAGGGGATAATTATTTTTTTTGAAATTTTTCTGTAATTAAGATTCACAAAGTTTCGATGGGCATGAACAAAGTTCAAGGACGTCCCCCACTTTCATAATGCTCGTCTATCTCACTTTCACTTTTCTTTTTGAAAAGTTTTGGGTTCCCCTCCTTATTTTTTTTGTTTTTAAACTATATAAAAGCACACAACAGAAATAAACGACTCTCTAAAACTTCCGGGTTGTCTCCCTGGCAGCGCTTTCTTTAAAGCCATTAAGCTAGGCATATAGTGCTCAAGTAATGGATCCACCCGGATCCCAAGGTATATCAAAGCCAATTTTAATTAAAAATGATTTGTAATTTAGTAGTGAGAACAAAGTAACATATATCATGTAATGACGAAGTCTAACTCTCTTACTATGCATCGGCATGTCATAAAAGAACAATTCATGCACAGATAGTAAAGGCCAATGCATAGTATAAACAGTTCCTTGCAATTTTATCGTATTGGAAACATAAAGAGGCGGAGATGTAGTTCCTCTCTCATAATAATTGCAAGTAGGAGCAGCAATCACATGCATATTATGTTCATCAAAATCATCATGTGCAACAGTAAAAGGCAACCCATCAATATAATCCTTAATAAAAGCAAACTTCTCCGATATAGTGTAGTTGGGAGAATTCAAAAAGATAATAGGACTATCACGCGTGGGTGCAATAGCAACAATTTCATGTTAACATAAGGAACTATAGCAAGTTCATCTCCATAAGAATAATTCATATTGGCATCTTGGCCACAGGCATATCAGGCATCAAGTTCATCAAAAAGGGGTATTTCAAAAGAATCAACAGGATCATAACAATCATCATAGAAATCATCCTTCGGTAAGAACGAAGGGGCATTAAATAATGTATGAGTTGGAGAGTTACTCTCATTAGAAGGTGGGCATGGGTAGCTAATCTGCTCTTCCTCCTTTTATTCTTCGCTCTCCTCGTCATCTTTTTCATCCAATGAGCTCATAGTTTCATCAATTTCTTCTTCCATAGGCTCCTGCGAAATATTAGTCCCTTCTTGGACAGCGGAGGAGACCTCGATATATGGTTTAACATAGGCATTAGAAGCATAATTCTCATAACAATATTCAAGTATGGCAAAAAAATAGATTTGTAAAGAGTAGCATCATACGTTTCAATCAAAGAAGCAATTTCATAAGCACCCTTAAAAGCAACAAATTCTTCAATTTGTTGAACATCATAGTAATTATAAACACCCTTAGCATATGAAGATATAATTCCATTATCAATAAACTCACATTGGTAGGGAAGGTGTTTATTAGGGTTATCAGAACAACAAGTAACATCATATAGTTCACATAAATTCCAAGCATAGCATTGCAAACGATGAATTTGATCAAGTAAATGTTTCCCTTTTTCAGATATACGGTGTCACACATAACAAGCATGCTCATCTAAGGATTTGCCCTCAAGTAAGCTAGTTGGGGTTTCAGCACGAGCACAAAGGGATCGAAGATGATCCAAGTAAAAAGCTTCAGGAGTGTGATAGATTTTGAGTGGTTCTTCAACCATTCGTTCAGTAGGTACAACTAAATTTTTTTGGTATTTTGCGTTTCCTACCCATAACTAAAGATAGAAAACAACTAAGAACAGAAAATAAAAATTACTTAGTGATAAAGCAAACAAGCACACACGAGAATATTCACCCCACGCTATGGCTCCCCGGCAATGGCGCCAGAAAAAGGTCTTGATAACCCACAAGTATAGGGGATCACAACAGTTTTCGATAAGTAAGAGTGTTGAACCCAACGAGGAGCTAAAGGTAGAACAAATATTCCCTCAAGTTCTATCGACCACCGATACAACTCTACGCATGCTTGAGGTTCGCTTTACCTAGAACAAGTATGAAACTAGAAGTATTATGTAGGTGTTTTTGGATAGGTTTGCAAGATAATAAAGAGCATGTAAATAAAAAGTAGGGGCTGTTTAGATAAAGACACAACTAGGTTAGTTTTAGTAAAGAGCTTTTTGTTACGAGAAAGTTATTTGTCCCTAGGCAATCGATAACTAGACCAGTAATCATCATTGCAATTTTATATGAGGGAGAGGCATAAGCTAACATACTTTCTCTACTTGGATCATATGCACTTATGATTGGAACTCTAGCAAGCATCCGCAACTACTAAAGATCATTAAGGTAAAACCCAACCATAGCTTTAAATTATCAAGTCCTGTTTATCCCATACGCAAACAACCTACTTACTCGGGTTTGTGCTTCTGTCACTCACGCCACCCACCATAAGAAAATCATGAACATATTGCAAACCCTACAAAGGGAATCCCTCGCGCTTGCGCGACACGGAGAGCACCATAGGACAGCACCAATAATAAAACATGCAACTCAAACCAATCTCGATCATCAAATAACCCATAGGACAAAATGGATCTACTCAAACATCATAGGATAGCCATACATCATTGCGAAATAATATATAGTGTTGAGCACCATGTTTAAGTAGAGATTACAGCGGGCAAAAGAGGGGTTACACCGCTGCATAGAGGGGGGAAGAGTTGGTGATGATGGCGGTGAAGTTGTTGGTGAAGATTGCGGTGATGATGATGGCCCCCGGTGGCACTCCGACGCCACCAGAAGTGAGGGGAGAGAGCCCCCCTCCTCCTTCTTCTTCCTTGACCTCCTCCCTAGATGGGAGATGGGTTTCCCCTCTGTACCTTGGTCTCCATGGCATGGGAGGGGCGAGAGCCCCTCCGAGATTGTATCTGTCTCTCTGTTTCTGCGTTTTTTGATTCTGCCCTTCTACCGTTTCTTATATTCCCGGAGATGTGTAACTCCGATTGGGCTGAAATTTTAACACGATCTCTATCCAGATATTAGATTTCTTGCGGCAAAAGAAGGGCATTAACTGCCTTACGGGGTGGCCACGAGGGTCAGGGGTGCGCCTGCCCCCCTGGGGTGCGCCCCCTGCCTCGTGGCCCCCTCGGGCATCGTCTCACGTTGATTTTTCTTCCCAAAAATCACATATATTCCATAAAAATCTCCGTCAGTTTTTATCCCATTCGGACTCCGTTTGATATGGATATTCTGCGAAACAAAAAAAAGCAACAAACAAGAACTAGCACTGGGCACTGGATCAATATGTTAGTCCCAAAAATAGTATAAAAATTTGCCAAAAGTATATGAAAGTTGTAGAATATTGACATGGAACAATCAAAAATTATAGATACGACGGAGACGTATCATGCAACTTATTTGTGGCACTGCCGTTTAGGTCATATTGGTGTAAAGCGCATGAAGAAACTCCGTGCTGATGGGCTTTTGGAATCACTTGATGCTTGCGAACCATGCCTCATGGGCAAGATGACTAAGACATCGTTCTCCGGAACAATGGAGCGAGCAACTGACTTATTGGAAATAATACATACTGATGTATGGGGTCCGATGAGTATTGAGGCTCACGGCGGGTATCATTATTTTCTGACCTTCACAGATGATTTGAGCAGATTTGGGTATATCTACTTGATTAAACATAAGTCTGAAACATTTGAAAAGTTCAAAGAATTTTAGAGTGAAGTGGAAAATCATCGTAACAAGAAAATAAAGTTTCTATGATCTGATCGTGGAGGAGAATATTTGAGTTACGAGTTTGGTCTTCATTTGAAACAATGCGGAATAGTTTCGCAACTCACGCCACCTGGAACACCACATCGTAATGGTGTGTCCGAACATCGTAATCACACTTTACTAGATATGGTGCGATCTATGATGTCTCTTACTGATTTACCGCTATTGTTTTGGGGTTATGCATTAGAGACAGTTGCATTCACATTAAATAGGGCACCATCTAAATCCGTTTGAGACGACACCGTATGAACTGTGGTTTAGCAAGAAACCTAAGCTGTCGTTTCTTAAAGTTTAGGGTTGTGATGCTTATGTGAAAAAGTTTCAGCCTGATACGCACAAACCTAAATCGGAAAAGTGTGTCTTTGTAGGATACCCAAAAGAAACTGTTGGGTACACCTTCTATCACAGATCCAAAAGGCAATATCTTTGTTGCTAAAGAGTGGATCCTTTCTAGAGAAGAAGTTTGTCTCGAAAGAAGTGAGTGGGAGGAATGTAGAACTTGATGAGGTAATTGTACCTTCTCCCAAATTGGAAAGTAGTTCATCACAGAAATCAGTTCTAGTGATCTCTTACAACGCCCCACAGATCTAGACTGGCCCCATAGATCAATACTAGTCTTTTCTGCGCACTTTGTCCTCACTCGTGCGCACCCGGGAGCAACTTCCCGGTCGGTCACCCATCCTAAAACTACTCCAAGCTGAGCACGCTTAACTTTGGAGTTCTGTCCGAATGGGCTTCTGGAAAAGAAGGAATTCCTTATTGATATGAGTAGTCTATCATCCCTAATAAGCCAGGCTATCACATACACCCACACTCAAAGGAACCGACGTCCTCGTCGAGCCACAGGATCGTTCCCTCTTGGTACATATGTCTGTGCATCTAGTCCGGTACATGTGCCATATCGGGTGCCACGACGGGTCACAAACGTCATGAACAACATGACCCCGCACCTGTCCGCAAACATCCGTGTAACCGCGAGGGTCGGCTCTGATACCAACTTGTAACACCCATGATGCGGCTATATCTCCCACGTGTCGGAGCACGACTTAGAGGCATAGCCGCATAGTAGGCATGTCGCAAGAGGGGTAATCTTTACACATCACATGTACTGAATAAGAAAGGGATAAAGAGTTGGCTTACAATCGCCACTTCACACAATACATAAATATAGCATTACATCATCCAGAATACAATCAAGGTCCGACTACGGAACCAAATAAAGAAAGACAACCCCTAATGCTAGATCCCCGATCGTCCCGACTGGGCTCCACTACTGATCAACTGGAAACGAAACAACACAATGAACACGATCTTCATCGGGCTCCCACTTGAGCTCGGTTGCATCATCGACACTGGTATCATCGGCACCTGCAACTGTTTGGAAGTATCTATGAGCCACGAGGACACATCAATCTCACACCCGCGAGGTCAAGACTATTTAAGCTTATGGGTAGGAAAAGGGTAGTGAGGTGGACCTGCAGCAAGCACTAAGCATATATGGTGGCTAACATATGCAAATAAGAGCGAGAAGAGAAGCAAAGCACGGTCATGAACTAGAAGTGATCAAGAAGTGATCCTGAAACTACTTACGTTCAAGCATAACACCAAAACCGTGTTCACTTCCCGGACTCCGCCGAGAATAGACCATCACGGCTACACACGTAGTTGATTCATTTTAATTAAGTTAAGTTTCAAGTTTTCTACAACCGGATATTAACAAATTCTCATCTTCCCATAACCGCGGGCACGGATTTTGAAAGTTCAAAACCCTGCAGGGGTGTCCCAACTTAGCCCATCACAAGCTCTCACGGTCAACGAAGGATATTCCTTCTCCCAGGAAGACCCGATCAGACTTGGAATCCCGGTTACAAGACATTTTGACAATGGTAAAACAAGACCAGCAAAGCCACCCAATGTGCCGACAATCCCGATAGGAGTCGCATGTATCTCGTTCTCAGGGCAACACCGGATGAGACTAGCTACGAGTAGAACCAAACCTCAACTTTTCCCCGAGGTGGCCCCGCAGGCAGCTCGGTTCGGACCAACACTTAGACAAGCACTGCCCTCGGGGGGGCTAAAATAAAGATGACCCTCAGGAGCGCGACTCCCAAGGGAAAAGTAGGTGGTGGTGAGGCAAATGGTAAAACCAAGGTTGGGCCTTGCTGGAGGAGTTTTATTCAAAGCGAACTGTCAAGGGGTCCCCATAACACCCAACCGTGTAAGGAACGCAAAATCAAGGAATATAACACCGGTATGACGGAAACTAGGGCGGCAAGAGTGGAACAAAACACCAGGCATAAGGCCGAGCCTTCCACCCTTTACCAAGTATATAGATGCATTAATGTAAATAAGATATAATAATGATATCCCAACAATATCCATGTTCCAACATGGAACAAACTTCAACTTCACCTGCAACTAGCAACCCTATAAGAGGGGCTGAGCAAAGCGGTAACATAGCCAAACAACGGTTTGCTAGGAAAAGTGGGTTAGAGGCTTGACATGGAAATATGGGGGGCATGATATAGAAAGTGGTAGGTATCGCGACATAGCAATAGATCGAACAACTAGCAAGCAAAGATAGAAGTGATTTCGAGGGTATGGTCATCTTGCCTGAGATCCCGCAAGGAAGAAGAACGAGTCCGTGAAGAAGACCAACAGACGAAGTCGAATGAATCCTCAGAAACGCGACGTTATCGAAACTAACCCGAAGAAGCAACACCAAAAAGAAGCAAACAACATAGTAAGCAAACATCACCTAAACATGGCATTATGCACAACCAAGTATGATGCATGTCCGGTTTAATGATACATGGCATGGCATGGCAAAGTACACCACATTCAAGTTATTTAGTTCGATCTCGTTTATATACCCAACAATATTAAATGTTGATTAACATGGAAAGAGGTGAAGCAACTGAAAACTACCTATCTAGGCAAGTTTAAATGAGGCCGGAACAACAAACAACAATTCCGATAAATCCCCATATGCATATTTTAGGTTTGGTACTGTTCTGCCCTAAACACAATTTTAGAGTTGTTAAACATGCAAAGCAAGTACACCAAGTTAAACTAGGCATTTTTGTACCCCATTTACATATAAAGTTTATTTAAAATGGAGCTACGGTCATTTAGTTATGAAATAAATCATTTTAGCATGGCAATATGCAAATAGATGCAAACAGTAGTTAAACATTTTAAACATGCATGAAAGTGACATATTATGAACCTAGATGAAATTCTAAACATTTTACATATATAATGTTTTTACATATGATGCACGGTTGTTGAGTTTTATTATGCATGGAGTTTAGGGACTATCCTGTAAAACTACAAACTCTGGAATGAAAGGAAAAAACACAACTGGAAAAAAACACGCATGGGTCGAAACTATGCAAAGGCCCAACAGGAGCAGGCGCTGGGCTGCTCACCCAGCGGGCTTGGCCCAGATCTGGAGAGGGAGTGGCCGGCAGGGCGCGCTGGGCCGGCCTGCTTGGTTCGCTCGGGGAAGGGTCAACGCGGTCGCGTCGAACGACTCGAGGCAGAGGCGTCGTCCTCCTCTTCTAGACAGGAAGAAGAGCAGTGATGGCGTGGGACTTGGTGGCCGGGAACGGGACATGGCAGCAGGGCACTGCGGCGCTGAGGACTCCGGCGAGTGGCAGGATGGGGAGGGGTCAACGCAGGAGCTCGGTGGCGTTCGGATCCAAGCGCGAGAGGTCTTCGGGTCCTGTTTCCTGCCGGATCAAAGCGGAGGCAGCGGGGTGGCGGTCATGGCGCCAACGCGGGCGATGGCGAGGAGCTTCGAAATGACGAAGAGGCTGCAGGGCACCATGAGGACGGGCGCGGGGACCTTGGGACCCGGTATCCATGGCGGAGGAGTTCCAAGGGCGGCGGTGTTGTTCGGTTCCTGTGAGAGAGAGAGATGTGAGAGGAGGGAGTAGAGGCAGGGAAGGAGAAGGAAAAGAGCAGGGGAGGAGGGGAGACGGGATCGGCATGCAGGTCACTGGTGGTGCGCTCGGGCTCAAATGCGACGAGGAGGAGGCAGGGAGCAGGGGGGCTCGGGTTGGTGTGGTGGTGAAAGCGAGGAGGGTTTTTTTGGATCGGGGATGAACCCGAGGAGGAAGAGACAGGAGGAGTTGCGGCGGCTTGGGGTGGATGGGACAAGTGCCCTAGGTTTTAGGGTTTGGTCTGAAATTAGACTAGGGGTGGACTATATATATGGAAAAGAGGGGAGTTGGACCATCCGATCGAAATCAGACAGATGAGATAAAATGCTAGGGAAGTCCAAACAAATAATCGTAGATGTTTTAGGGATGTTTGGGGATGATCTGAATCCAACGGTGATGACTGCCCGGGTCGGGTCCGGGACAGCTTTCGGACGCGCGCGTGAGGAGGGCCGCAGGCTGACGAGAGAGCTTAGGTTGCCTGGCGGTAGGTAGTCGACTGTGTAGACGGTCTAGAGAGGAAAGAGAGGGAAAGCCCGGCAACGGTTTTCAGAGAACGAAAACGTCCGACGTTTGACCGACTATATTGTTGCTATAGTTATTCGTTGGGGCGTCAAACAAACTCTGAATGCGATGAAACTTGGCAGGCGGCCTACCTACACTATAATAACACCGCACGCCAACTTTCAACC
Organism: Triticum aestivum; assembly: GCF_018294505.1. Classification (NCBI taxonomy): domain Eukaryota; kingdom Viridiplantae; phylum Streptophyta; class Magnoliopsida; order Poales; family Poaceae; genus Triticum; species Triticum aestivum. Next base: position 527,375,112 of record NC_057800.1, read on the forward strand.
CATTCTGAGAACATTTTCCGGCCACTTATAAAATAATATTTCGGACATGCCGTAGGCGCGTGCAAGTGTGGTTGGGCTCAGAACGGACAACAGACGGAACTAGGGAACCCGGACGGATGCAAGTTTTGAAAACATGATGATGCAATGCACATCATGACATGATGAAATGCAACACGCAAGCAAAAGACATGGCAATGTCGGCGAATAACTGGAAGACACCTGGCGCATCGGACTCGGGGCGTCACAACACTCCACCACTACGAGAGGATCTCGTCCCGAGATCTAGGATGGCACCGGGGGAAACGGAAGATGAAGGGGAAGAGGTAAAACTAACTTGCTTCTTTGAAAAATAAGTGAAACCAAAGAACCTTGCGAGGTTGAACAAATTGAAAGAAAGAATACAACAAAGATGAACGAAGTTGAAAAAACTCCATTAGAAAAGAGGAACAAGGGACATTACTAGAACCTTGAAGGTTGAAAGACATAAGAAAAGGGGTTGCAATGGAGTACATGCAAGCACTCCGGTAGAAACGTGATGTACAAGGAACGATAAGGATTAATTACGACAATAGTCCGGTTAAAACAAGATAGAGAAGGAACAAGAATGATATAATTTGGATAGCACTCCGGCTGGAAATGGAATGAATTGAACATGAACTTGACAAGATGAGGGTATGCTTGATGAAATCAACAACACACTGCCTCCGGAACTATTGAAAGAATGGCACAAGGGGTAAGAAAGATTTCAGACAGCACTCCGGTTGAGAAGGGAGGTAACAAAAGGATGATCAAACGAAAGGAAGGAGAAGTTGAAAACACAAGGTGAAGCCTTGCGATGATTTAGATGGAGCTTCGCGACGAGATAATGCGGAAAATCTTGGAACTCCGGAAAAGAAAGATGAACAAATGAAATCAAGAATTTTGATGAACCTCCGGAATAAGAAATTAATCACTTGGATGAAACAAGAATAAGAATTACATTATGCTTATTTGACATACTATTTATTCTCGTAGAAAGGATTAAGATAGATATATTGCAAACTTGAGAAGGTCTTCAACGAATCGTCGGTAGGATTTGAAAGAACGAAAGAGTTGATACGATAACGAAGGAAGAGTAATTTTGAATGAACCACCATAAGAATTGGAAATGAACAAAGAAAAGATAAAGAAATACAGGGAAGAATTAGAAATGATTGAAAATACCCGAGGGAATTTAGATACAAGAGAACGAATAGATCACGAGCTGATTAGAGGATATTTGAATGATGCACCGGTAAGATTTGGAGAACGAGAGCTGAAAGCTGGAATGAATAATTATGAGATGATGGGCTCCGGAGAATCAAACTGAAAAGACTCCGGAATTGCTTCGGATGGGTGAAGAGAATTCTCACAATCGGAAATAATTATGAGAGGATGGCAGAGAATGGAGCAAGATTTAAGAGAAACTCTTCTTCGGTCTTGAAAATCCGAGAATGACGACGAGAAACACCGTCATGAATTGTTTAGACACTCCGGTGAATCAAAAGCGAAGAGGTTGAACCAACGATGAAAAGAATTTGACAGATCTTGGAGAAATATATATGACTGATGATAATACATTCTTACGTCAAACTTTGAAATGAATTTGAGAATAACTCCGGGAAAATTAGAAGAGTCAGGTAAGATCCTGGGAAAGACATGTGGGTTAGGGCCCACTCAAAAGAAACACCGTTGAAAAGATTGCTTGAAAGGGAGATTGCACCAGTTGAATTAAATGGCTAGAATGAGATAACAACCTTGAGATATCTTGAATGGATTGATAATGGAAAAGTGAACCTTCTGAGACATCTTCAGCACTCCAGAACAAATGAATAATGAGAGGTGAATGATTAAGAGGTGCACCGACATGGAGAAACATTGGACAAATGAAAGGAATAAGCTCAACACCGAAGCTTGAATTGAATCCACCGGAGAAGATAAAAGAAACGAGGAATGATGAACTAGTAGAACATCTTCATGAGAACCACCGGGTAAGAAACATTGACAGGAAAGAATGGAGAGACTTCCCATCAATAACAGTATACTCAATTAAGAGATCCGAGTCCTTGAAGGAAAAGGGTAGGAGGGCGAGAAAGCAAAGGCATCTTGGGACGGATGAAATGAGCACCGTTGAGAAGAACTGATAATTGACCTTGCAGATGTTGAAAAGATCGGATCCACTTGAAGAGAGACACACCGGTTCAGAAGAAATTGGGATGGTAAATTCGAAGATCAAGAAGGATTAGTATTCACATAGATATATGAGAATACCGCTTAGGAAAGGTATGGAAACACAATTGACATTGAAGCAACTTGAATACCACAACTGAAAAACAAAACAAAGGATTGGCTTGCAAAATAAGCCGGAACAAACATATGATAGAGATTTCGTCCGAAGTTTTCGTGGTGGGGCCCACACGGGCTCGATCGTACATCACCATCATGTACAAGGCAGTGCACATGACATACGAAGCATCCTCGAGTCAGCATAGCCAAGGACTCTTTAAGACACAACGAGACCACTATAAAACCAACTGTGGATAGGCGGACCACTAGACGTCGAACCCCAATCTCATATCATGCATCTGTCGGAAAGATATCCTAAGAGCTACTTGAATTCCCACTTATAAACTCCTGAAACTTTCCGGTTATGCAATCAGGTGTTGGGGATACAGCGGAAGCATAATATCTCACCCAAAACTAGCAAATCCTACATCCAGCTGTATCCATCCTTCAACACATAACCAAGAAACCTTCAGAAATCATTTACCTCAACCTTCGAAAAGCATCTGTTATACGAGTTATGGCAATACTCCCGAACTCCCGCCCCAGAACTGGGTGGCGTCGAGGTTATCTCACCAACAACTGCATAAAAAAGATTTTCGATGTCGGCGAAACTCAGGTATTCTAGAACTGCAACGATAAAATTGTGACGACAACACCTCAGAGCTCAACTCCCCGGGACACTGCCATAACCCCTAAATGTCAGGAGGCACCAAGAACAATGTTCTCGTCACAAAACCATCGAAACGATTCCAAGATACCCGTGAGATCCTAAAAAAACATGAAATTTGAGGAGAGAATAGTCAAAACTATATGTCAGGAGGCCTCACCAGAGCGACGAAGGGACTGAGGAGTAAAAATAATCCTACTCTCCGATATATATAATCCTAAGACTCAAAACATTCTGTTCTAGACTCAACAACGTCAGTGATTCGATCAAGCAGGGGGCTCCTAAGTCGAGGAAGGCTCTGATTACCAACTTGTAACGCCCGGGACACACCCGCCGGTGGTCGTTACTCCTGGAGGGATCTAGACTGGCCCCAAAGATCAATACTAGTCTTTTCTGCGCACTTTGTCCTCACTCGTGCGCACCCGGGAGCAACTTCCCGGTCGGTCACCCATCCTGAAACTACTCCAAGCTAAGCACGCTTAACTTTGGAGTTCTGTCCAAATGGGCTTCCGGAAAAGAAGGAATTCCTTATTGATATGAGTAGTCTATCATCCCTAATAAGCCATGCTATCACATCTCTACACCAATTAGTGAGGAAGATAATGATGATGATCATGAAAATTCAGATCGGGTTACTACCGAACCTCATAGGACAACCAGAGTATGGTACACACCGGAGTGGTACGGTAATCCTTTCTGGAAATCATGTTACTAGACCATGATGAACCTATGAATTATGAGGAAGCGATGATGAGCCCGGATTCCGCGAAATGGCTTGAGGCCATGAAATCTGAGATGGGATCCATGTATGAGAACAAAGAATATACTTTGATTGACTTGCCCGATGATCGGTGAGTCATTAAGAATAAATGGATATTCAAGAGGAAGACGGACGATGATAGTAGTGTTACTATCTACAAAGCTCGAATTTTCACAAAAATGTTTTCGACAAGTTCAAGGTGTTGACTATGATGAGATTTTCTCACTCGTATTGATGCTTAAAAGTCTGTCCGAATCATGTTAGCAGTTGCCACATTTTATGAAATCTGGCAAATGGATAAACAAAACTACATTCCTTAATGGATTTATTAAATAAGAGTTGTATATGATGCAACCAGAACGTTTTGTCAATCCTAAAGGTGCTAACAAAGTGTGCAAGCTCCAACGATCCATCTATGGACTGGTGCAAGCATCTTGGAGTTGGAATATATACCTTGATAAAGTCATCAAAGCATATGGTTTTATACAGACTTGCGGTGAAGCCTGTATTTACAAGAAAGTGAGTGGGAGCACTACAACATTGCTGATAAGTATATGTAAATGCCATATTGTTGATCGAAAATAATGTAGAATTTTCTGGAAAGCATAAAGGAGCGTTTGAAAGGAGTTTTTCATAGAAAGGCCTCGGCGAAGCTACTTACATATTGAGCATCAAGATCTATAGAGATATATCAAGATGCTTGATATATTTTCAATGAGTACATGCCTTGACGAGATTTTGAAGTAGTTCAAAATGGAACAATCAAATAAGGAGTTCTTGCCTATGTTGCAAGGTGTGAAGTTGAGTAAAGACTCAAAACCCGACCACGGCAGAAAATAGAAAGAGAATGAAAAGTCATTCCCTATGCCTCAGTCATAGGTTCTATTAAGTATGTCATGCTATGTACCAGACCTATTGTATACCCTGCCTTGAGTTTGGCAAAGGAGTACGATAGTGATCTAGGAGTAGATCAGTGGACAACAGTCAAAATTATCCTTAGAGGACTAAGGAAATATTTCTCGGTTATGGAGGTGATAAAAGAGTTCGTCGTAAAGAGTTACGTCGATGCAAGCTTTTTACATTGATCTAGATGACTTTAAGTCTCGATCTAGATACATATTGAAAGTGGGAGCAATTAGCTAGAGTAGCTCCGTGCAAGGCATTGTAGACATAGAAAATTTGCAAAATACATACGGCTCTGAATGTGGCAGACCCATTGACTAAATTTCTCTCACAAGCAAAACATGATCACTCTTTGGGTGTTAATCACACATTGACGTGAACTAGATTATTGACTCTAGTAAACCCTTCGGGTATTAGTCACATAGAGATGTGAACTAATCACATAAAGATGTGAACCAGATTGTTGACTCTAGTGCAAGTGGGAGACTGAAGGAAATATGCCCTAGAGGCAATAATAAATTTGATATTTATATTTCCTTATATCATGATAAATGTTTATTATTCTTGCTAGAATTGTATTAACCAGAAACTTAATACATGTGTGAATACATAGACAAACAGATTGTCACTAGTATGCCTCTACTTGACTTGCTCATTGAATCAATGATGGTTATGTTTCCTAACCATAGACATGAGTTGTCATTTGATTAACAGGATCACATCATTAGAGAATGATGTGATTGACTTGACCCATCCGTTAGCTTAGCACGATGATCGTTTAGTTTGTTGCTATTGCTTTCTTCATGACTTATACATGTCCCTGTGACTATGAGATTATGCAACTCTCGAATACCGGAGGAACACTTTGTGTGCTACCAAACATCACAACATAACTGGGTGATTATAAAGGTGCTCTACAGGTGTCTCCGATGGTACTTGTTGAGTTGGCATAGATCAAGATTAGGATTTGTCACTCCGATTGTCGGAGAGGTATCTCTGGGCCCTCTCGGTAATGCACATCACTTTAAGCCTTGCAAGGAATGAAACTAATGAGTTAGTTGCGGGATGATGTATTACGGAACGAGTAAAGATACTTGCCAGTAACAAGATTGAACTAGGTATTGAGATACCGACGATCGAATCTCGGGCAAGTAACATACCGATGACAAAGGGAACAACGCATGTTGTTATGCGGTTTGACCGAAAAAGATCTTCGTAGAATATGTAGGATCCAATATGAGCATCCAGGTTCCGCTATTGGTTATTGACCGGAGACGAGTCTCAGTCATGTCTACATAGTTCTCGAACCCATAGGGTCCACACGCTTAACGTTCAGTGACGATCGGTAATATGAGTTTATGTGTTTTGATGTACCGAAGGTAGTTTGGAGTCCTGGATAAGATCATGGACATGACGAGGAGTCTCTAAATGGTCGAGACGTAAAGATCGATATATTGGACGACTATATTCGGACATCAGAAAGGTTCCGAGTGATTCGGGTATTTTCATAGTATTGGAGAGTTACGGGAATTCGCCGGGGAGTATATGGGCCTTATTGGGCTTGAGGGGAAAGAGAGAGGGGAGGCTGCGCCCCCTCCTTCCTTCTCTTCTCTTTTCCCTTTCCTTCCCTCCTACTCCTACTACATGGAAGGGGGGAATCCTACTCCTGATGGGAGTAGGACTCCCCAGGGCGCGCCATAGTAGAGGGCCGGCCCTCCCCCTCCTCCACTCCTTTATACACGGGAAGGGGGCACCCCATGGAGACACACAAGTTGATTGTTCCAAACCATTTGCGGTGCCCCCCTCCACCATAATCCACCTCGATCATATCGTAGCGGTGCTTAGGTGAAGCCCTGCGTCGGTAGCAACATCATCGTCATCACATCGTCGTGCTAACAGAACTCTCCCGTGAAGCTCTGCTGGATCGGAGTTCGTGGGACGTCATCGAGCTGAACGTGTGTTGAACTCGGAGGTGCCGTATGTTCGGTACTTGGATCAGTCGGATCGTGAAGACGTACGACTACATCAACCGTGTTATCATAACGCTTCCGCTTACGGTCTACGAGGGTACGTGGATGACACTCTCCCCTCTCGTTGCTATGCATCAGCATGATCTTGCGTGTGCGTAGGATTTTTTTTGAAATTACTATGTTCCCCAACATTATCTTCATAAATAATGCTGGGAGATTTCAGTGAACCAATCCCAACTTTGGACAAAGTTCATCATTCTCTGAAGTCATACACATTCACGTGTTGCTTCGAACAAAGCAATTATCTCAGAATGATTGGTGGACGTTGCCACTAAGGTTTGCTTTGTTGACTTCCAAGAGAAGATCGTACCTCCATGTAAGAAGACAAAATCAGTCTGCGGTCTAGCATCATGGGATCTCATAAATATCCAGCATCGCAATACCCCACCATGGTTCTCTCTTGATTTTTCTGATAGAATAGACCAAGATCTTTGGTGCCCTGAAGATATCTGAAAATATTCTTCACACCAACCCAATGTCTTTTCCTTGGTGATGCGCTATATCTAGCCAGTAAATTAACTGCAAATTCTATGTCAGGTCTAGTGCAGTTTGCTAGATACATTAGTGCATCAATGGCACTAAGATATGGAAACTCTGGTCCCAATATCTCTCCATCATCACCCTTAGGCCTAAGTGGGTCTCTATGTCTATCAAGACATCTGACGACCATAGGTGTTTTTGACGGGTATGCTTTATCCATATTGAACTTTTCCAATATCTTTTAGATATAATCAGACGGATGAACAAGCATTCCCGAATAAAAATGTTCAAGTTGCAAAACAAGACAAAATTTGGTTTTACCCAAATCTTTCATCTCAAATTCCGTCTATAAATGATTACTTGGCTCATGTATTTCTCGTGTAGTCCCAATGATGTTCAAGCCATCAACACACATGGAAATTATACAAAATCCATCAGTGGATTTCTTGATAAACACATATGGGCAATCATTGTTGTTTGAGTAACCCTTCTTTATAAGGAACTCACTTAGTCGGTTATACCACTTCTACCCAACTGTCTCAAGCCGTATAATGACTTTAGTAGCTTTACGCAATACATGTTGTGATTAGCTTTCGGATCCGGAATCTTCAGTCCCTTGGAAACTTTCATATAGGTATCCGTCTTAAGTGACCCATATAAATATGTTGTCACCACATCCATCAATTGGATATAAAAATTCATTTGCACTGCCAGTGATATCAAGTATCAGTACGTGATTCCACTCATCACATGAGAATATGTTTCATCATAATCGATGCCAGGTCTCTATGTAAACCCTTGTGCTACAAGCCTCGCTTTGTATCTCACAACCTCATTGTTTTTTTCTTTTATGAACAACAACATTTTTCCCCCACGGGGAAAACATTATGAGGAGTGGGTATTACTACAGTAAATACCCCTCTCTTGGCAGGCGAGCAGAAGTCATCCTCTATTGCAACCTTCCAGTTGGACCAGTCTGAGCGTTTCATACACTCTACCATGGACTTAGGTTCACGATCCAATGTCAGGTCATTTGCAATCTTTGAGGCAAAAATATGTCGACAATTGTAGTCTTTCTGTTTAATGATTCTCCTGATTCAACATAGTTGATGGAAATCTCATCAATACCTTCTAACTCATCATGATTTCCCACAACAATAGAGTCAAGGTGTACCGATGCCCCGACACCAATATTTGTGTGCACAGTTGTACTGGGTTCTAGATGGATAACATCCTTTAGGTGTCTTTCAACACTAGGTTGAATATCAACTCACGGTTGACTTGCATTTACTATTTGAGGGATCCTCACTTCCTACAGACGCTTCTGAGAAGCCTTGTCCTTTTGTCCATCCCCCCTCTTGGGCGGTTGAGTGGCCTTATGAGATATACCAACTCTCTCTAGAACATTCATAGCGGGAACATGGGATTTAGTGACACCTTTATAATCAGTAAATGCATCTAACAGATTATTTGCTATATTTTGCAAATTAATAACCTTCTGAACTTCCAGTTCAGATTCTATCATACATGGATCTAAGGACCGAATGCCTTTGACTTTCTAAATTCCCATAATTCTTTGTGGTTCTTTTCTCCACCTAATGCCGGAAAATTGTCCTCATCAAAGATGCAATCAGCGTACCGGGCTATAAATAGATCCCCTGTAAGAGGTTCCAGGTACTTATAATCGACGGAGAATTGTACCTCACATAGATCCCCATTTTTCTATGTGGACCTATCAATGTACGCTGAGGTGCTGATATCGGTAAATACATAGCGCGACTGAATCTTCGAAGATAGGAAATACTTGATTGATTTCCAGATACTAATAACGGGGAGGCCGTACGATATGCAGTTGGTCGAATTTGTACCAACTCTATGGCATGCAATACCGCATGTCCCCAACAAGATGTTGGGAGATTACAGTTCTGTAGGAGTGGTCTTACTATCAACTTGATCCTCATGATTAGTGATTCTACAAGACCATTTTGCGTATGACATATGGTACAGAATGCTCCACAGTTTTGCCCAAAGCTAGGCAGTAATCATCGAATGCTCATGAACTAAATTCAGGAGCATTATCCATTTTGATAAATTATATCCTATGTTTAGGATGATTTTCCCTCGGTTTAATGATTAGAGCGACCAGCTTTGTAGAAGCATGCTTCCTTATTGATAGTAGACACACATTGGACCATCTTGTTGATGCATCTATGAGCACCATAAAATATATATATAGTCCTGATAATGGTTGAATTGGACCACATATATCTCCTTGAATGTGTTCAAGAAAATTAAGTGGTCCATTCTTAATCTTCAGATATGAAGGTCTTGTGATTAATTTCCCAGTTGCACATGTAGTGCATACGAAATTCGAGGATTTGGGGAAATTAACAACCGTTATGTCGTGTCAAGTTGAACCATCAATACTTTTTCTCATCATCCCACACCAAGATGACCCAGGAGATCATGCCATATCTTGAACTTGTCAAGATTTTGAAAAATTATTTTGTATGCCAAATGTTGCTCTGGCTTGATGTATGTGTAATACAGTCCAGAAGATAGAGCAGGCAGTCTCTCAAGGGTTTCCTTGCTGGATTGCTTCTGCTGAGTTATGAGCAGGCTTTCAACCGCATTGTCTTCATGAGTTTCAATGTGGTAGAATGCGGATATCCTTAAAACTCAACAGGGTATGAGTTGAATTTGGATACAATAAAGCCTCTTGGATTTCAAGTTTTGTACCATTCCAGAGTGTAAATGTGGCTTGACCAGAACCAACAATTGCCGTGTCGTGACCACCAACTTTTATAACACTTCACTTACTCTTTTTTAGACTTCGTAAGTATTTAACTTCCGGTAGAATTGTCTTAGAGGCACCACTGTCTGCTAAACAAATTTCCTCCTCCATTGGATCGTTTCTTGAAATTTTCTATAGAGTAAAAGAATAACATTCATTATTCATCCAATCTCATTAGAATTAACACATACATTACATACTATGTATGTCTGCTACATATTATAATACATTATGTTTAAGGACATAATTATTAGAATAGCATATGTTTGAGGACATAATTATTTTACAACACACAATATAATTAAGGACATATCAAATACATATGATATTATTGGAAGATCAAAGCATATCTCCATATATGTCATTAGTAGAAGCGAAATCCACCAACATGTCATCAACAGTAAGTGGTGATCTTCCTTTTGCTGAGCCTGATCTTGGTTCTTCATGTTGTTGTGAACTTTGTTCTGATGAACGCCTTGAGAACTTTCACTCATTGGACCAGTGAAGTGAGATTCGTACTAGTTCCCTTGATCCTTCTTGCCCTTGCCAATTGATTGCTGATATAGCATCCCCAAATGCTTAGAAGTTGTACACTTCCTTGCATGATGAGTAGTACAACCACATCTGTAGCAAGCTTGAGAGTCGCTACCCTTATAATTTTTCTTAAAATGATTCTTGCCCTTTTGAACTCCATTGCTATTCTGATTCTCATTGCGTCTCCACTTTCCTTCAAACTTCCTATGGTTCCTTATGGGACCACATACTTTTGAGAATTCTAAGAATTGAAATGTGCTTCAGGCAACGGCAGTGTTCCCGTTGGATGGGACATATTATTCTTATCGAGAATTTCACTGTGCATTTCTGCCTGAAGAAGTGCATATATCAACTCATAATGCTTCTTGTTTTTCTGCTGACGATGTTGTTCAGTAAGAATCCGTTGGGGAACGTAGCATGCAATTTCAAAAAAAAAATCCTACGCTCACGCAAGATCTATCTAGGAGATGCATAGCAATGAGAGGGGAAGAGTGTGTCAACGTACGCTCGTAGACCGAAAGCGGAAGCGTTTGACAACGCAGTTGATGTAGTTGAACTTCTTCTTGTTCCGACCGATCAAGCACCGAACGTATGGCACCTCCGAGTTCTGCACACGTTTAGCTCGATTACGTCCCTCGAACTATTGATCCAGCAAAGTGTCGAGGGAGAGTTTCGTCAGCACAGCGGTGTGGTAACTGTGATGGTGAAGTGATACATGCAGGGCTTCACCTAAGCACTACGGCAATATGACTGGAGGCGTAAACAGTGGAGGGGGCGCCGCACACGGCTAGGAATCAATGTTCGGTGTTCTAGCGTTGCCCCCCCCCACATATATGTAGGTGGGAGAGGGAGAGGGGCTGCAAGGGGTGCCCCAAGTAGGAGTAATCCTACTTGGGCGCCTCCTCCAAGTCGGCCTCCCTCCCTTCCATATCCATCGGACGGGGAAGGAAAGAGAGGGAGGAGGGGAAGGGAAGGAGGAGGCCGAATCCTCCCCTTTCCTTCTCCCTTCCCTTCCTTTCCTTCTCCTCCTATTCAGCCTATAGGGGGCGCACTGATACGTCTCCAACGTATCTATAATTTTTGATTGCTCCATGCTATTATATTATCTATTTTGGATGTTAATGGGCTTTATTTTACACTTTCATATCATTTTTGGGACTAACCTACTAATCGGAGGCCCAACCCAAATTGTTGTTTTTTGCCTATTTTAGGGTTTGGAAGAAAAGGAATATCAAACGGAGTCCAAACGGAATGAAACCTTCGGGAACGTGATTTTCTCAATGAACGTGATCCAGGAGACTTGGAGTGAGCGTCAAGAAACAACGGAGGAACCCACGAGGCAGGGGGACGCGCCTACCCCCCCTGGGCGCGCCCTCCACCCTCGTGGCCCCTCCGTTGTTCCACCGACGTACTTCTTCCTCCTATATATATCCACATACGCCCCAAACATCCAGGAGCACCACGAAAACCTAATTCCACCACCGCAACCTTCTGTACCCGAGAGATCCCATCTTGGGTCCTTTTCCAGAGCTCCGCCGGAGGGGGCATCGATCACGGAGGGCCTCTACATCAACTCCATGGCCTCTCCGGTGATGTGTGAGTAGTTTACTTCAGACCTTCGGGTCCATAGTTATTAGCTAGATGGCTTCTTCTCTCTCTTTGGATCTCAATACAAAGTTCTCCTCGATCTTCTTGGAGATCTATTCGATGTAATCTTCTTTTGCGGTGTGTTTGTCGAGATCCGATGAATTGTGGGTTTATGATCCAGATTATCTATGAACAATATTTGATTCTCCTCTGAATTCTTTTATGTATGATTGGTTTATCTTTGCAAGTCTCTTCGAATTATCAGTTTGGTTTGGCCTACTAGATTGATCTTTCTTGCAATGGGAGAAGTGCTTAGCTTTGGGTTCAATCTTGCGGTGCTCGATCCCAGTGACAGAAAGGGAACCGACACGTATTGTATTGTTTCCATAGAGGATAAAAAGATGGGGTTTATATCATATTGCATGAGTTTATCCCTCTACATCATGTCATCTTACTTAAAGCATTACTCTGTTCTTATGAACTTAATACTCTAGATGCATGTTGGACAGCGCTCGATGTGTGGAGTAATAGTAGTAGATGCAGGATCATTTCGGTCTACTTGTCGCGGACGTGATGCCTATATACATGATCATACCTAGATATTCTCATAACTATGCTCAATTCTATCAATTGCTCGACAGTAATTCATTTACCCACCGTAATACTTATGCTCTTGAGAGAAGCCACTAGTGAAACCTATGGCCCCCGGGTCTATCTTCTATCATATTAATCTTCCAATACTTAGTTGTTTCTATTGTCGTTTATTTTACTTTGCATCTTTATTTGTATTTATCATAAAAATACCGAAAATATTACCATATCATATCTATCAGATCTCACTCTCGAAAGTGACCGTGAAGGGATTGACAACGCCTTTATCGTTTTAGTTGAGAGGTTCTTATTTGTTTGTGTAGGTGCGTGGGACTTGAGCATGATCTCTTACTCGATTGATACCTTGGTTCTCAAAAACTGAGGGAAATAATTATGCTACTTTACTGCGTCACCCTTTCCTCTTCAAGGGAAAACCAACGCAGTGCTCAAGAGGTAGCAAGAAGGATTTCTGGCGCCGTTGCCGGGGAGATTCGCGCCAAGTCAAGTCAAGCACAAGCCAAGACATACCAAGTACCCATCACAAACTCTTATCCCTCGCATTACATTATTTGCCATTTGCCTCTTGTTTTCCTCTCCCCCACTTCACCCTTGCCGTTTTATTCGCCCTCTTTCCCTCTCTTTTCCCCTCTCTTTTTTGTTCGCCTCTTTTCCGCTTGCTTTGTCGTTATGGCTAGCCCTTTATCTAATCCTTTGTCTCCCGAGAATGAAGTTCTTAATTTTAAACAAAGGGAGGGAGAAAATCTAAAAGATGCTTGGTACAGAATTTGCAATGCGCAAAATAGATCTACTAGGAAGCAATCTACTTCTGTTCTTCTTCGCAATTTTTATGTAGGCATCACTCCTTGGAATAGATATATTCTAGATACCATTACCGGAGGGAATTTCTTGGGTAGTGGCGCCTACTACACAACCCTCTTCTTGTAGACGTTGTTGGGCCTCCAAGTGCAGAGGTTTGTAGGACAGTAGCAAATTTCCCTCAAGTGGATGACCTAAGGTTTATCAATCCGTAGGAGGCGTAGGATGAAGATGGTCTCTCTCAAACAACCCTGCAACCAAATAACAGAGAGTCTCTTGTGTCCCCAACACACCCAATACAATGGTAAATTGTATAGGTGCACTAGTTCTGCGAAGAGATGGTGATACAAGTGCAATATGGATAGTAGATAATAGTTTTTGTAATCTGAAAAAATAAAAACAGCAAGGTAACTAATGATAAAAGTGAGCACGAACGGTATTGCAATGCTAGGAAACAAGGCCTAGGGCTCATACTTTTACTAGTGCAAGTCCTCTCAACAATAATAACATAATTGGATCATATAACTATCCCTCAACATGAAACAAAGAGTCACTCCAAAGTCACTAATAGCGGAGCACAAATGAAGAGATTATGGTAGGGTACGAAACCACCTCAAAGTTATCCTTTCTAATCAATCTATTCAAGAGTCCGTAGTAAAATAACATGAAGCTATTCTTTCCGTTCGATCTATCATAGAGTTCGTACTAGAATAACACCTTAAGACGCAAATCAACCAAAACCCTAATGTCACCTAGATACTCCAATGTCACCTCAAGTATCCGTGGGTATGATTATACGATATGCATCACACAATCTCAGATTCATCTATTCGAACCAACACAAAGTACTTCAAAGAGTGCCCCAAAATTTCTACCGGAGAGTCAAGACGAAAACGTGTGCCATCCCCTATGCATAGGTTCATGGGCGGAACCCGCAAGTTGATAAGAGAGTAGAGGGGGAGAAACATCACAAGATCCAACTATAATAGCAAAGCTCGTGATACATCAAGATCGTAACACCTCAAGAACACGAGAGGGAGAGAGAGAGATCAAACACATAGCTACTGGTACATACCCTCAGCCCCTAGGGAGAACTACTCCCTCCTTGTCATGGAGAGTGAGGGAGTCCTGGATTAGGGGGTCTCCGGACAGCCGGACTATATCCTTTGGCCGGACTGTTGGACTATGAAGATACAAGATTGAAGACTTCGTCCCATGTCCGGATGGGACTCTACTTGGCATGGAAGGCAAGCTAGGCAATACGGATATGTATATCTCCTCCTTTGTAACCGACCTTGTGTAACCCTAGCCCCCTCCGATGTCTATATAAACCGGAGGGTTTTAGTCCGTAGGACAACATACAATCATACCATAGGCTAGCTTCTAGGGTTTAGCCTCTCTGGTCTCGTGGTAGATCAACTCTTGTACTAGTCATATTATCAAGAACAATCAAGCAGGACGTAGGGTATTACCTCCATCAAGAGGGCCCGAACCTGGGTAAACATCGTGTCCCATGCCTCCTGTTACCATCCGCCTTAGACGCACAGTTCGGGACCCCCTACCCGAGATCCGTCGGTTTTGACACCGACGTTGGTGCTTTCATTGAGAGTTCCACTGTGCCGTCACCATAAGGCTCGATGGCTCCTTCGATCATCGGTAACGATGCGGTCCAGGGTGAGGTCTTCCTCCCCGGACATATCTTTGTATTCGGCGGCTTCGCATTGCGGGCCAATTCCCTTGGCCATCTGGAGCAGATCAAGAGCTACGCCCCTGGCCATCAGGTAAGATTTGGAAACTTGAACTACATGGCTGACATCCGTGGAGACTTGATCTTCGACGGATTCGAGCCCATGTCAGACGCGCCGCACAGTCGCGACGAGCATGACATAACTCTGCCGTCGGACAATGTTTGGGAAATCGCATCCACAACTACTCCGGCCATCAATCTGGAGCAAGTCGCGCCATCCGAGAGCGGAGAGATGGACCCCGCCATGGAGGCCACACTCTCAGTGGCGATAGAGCCAAATACTGACTTCACCCCTTACGAGAGCCGTGTCACCGAACCACTGGATTCATCTCCGGCCACGGACTCCGAGCCGCTCACATCCGTACTCGTCGAATCCGACCGGGCGCCGATCATGGCGTTCACCTCCGCGGATATCTTTCAGCACTCGCCCTTCCGAGATGTGCTAAATTCATTAAGGTCTCTCTCCCTGTCAGGAGAACCTTGGCCGAACTATGTCCGGCTAGAATGGGATGCGGACGACGAAGAAATTCTCTGCCCACCCACCACCCACTTAGTAGCCACTGTCGATGACTTAACCGACATGCTCGACTTTGACTCCGAAGACTTTGACGGTATGAACGACGAAGCCGGAGACGAACAGGAACCACTTCCCTCAGGGCGCTGGACCGCCACTTCATCATATGATATATACATGGTGTACACCCCCAAAGAAGGCGATGGCGACGAGACAGCGGAGGATGACCCCTCCAAGAAGCAACCCAAGCGCCGACGTCAGCGGCCCCGCTCTAAGTCCCGCCACAGCAAGAGCAGTGATACCGGCACAGGAGATAATAACACTCCGGATAGTGCCGAAGACAACAACAATCCCCTCCAGCACGATGTAGAGCCGGAGGACGAACAAGCTAGCCCTCCAGAGCGGGCAATAGATGGAGAACCGGAGGAGGACAATTACATGCCTCTCTTCGAAGACGAGGCGAGCCTCGGCAACGATGAGTTTATCGTGCCTGAGGACCCCGTCGAGCAAGAGCCCTTCAATAGCCGGCTTATGGCCACGGCAAATAGCCTGAAGAAAAAGCAGCAACAGCTTCAAGTTGATCAAGACTTGCTAGCAGACAGGTGGACCGAAGTCCTTGCGGCCGAGGAGCATGAACTCGAGCGCCCGTCCAAGAGTTACCCAAAACGCAGGTTGCTACCTCACCTCGAGGAGGAAGCATTGAAACCTCATTCACCAGTGTACAATGCGGCTGACCGGCCATTACATGGCCGAGCCAGAGAGGCGTTTCAGCCTAAAGTTCAGACCGCACCTCGTCGCCACTCAGTCAAAAATACTAAGGCCCGGGGCAACACAGAGGACCTGCGAGACATCTTGGACAGTAAGGCAAAAATCACAAGGTCAATATATGGGACACGGGCACGCGCGCCAACACGGGACGATGATCGTTGCGTCGGATACACCAAGAGTAAATCCGGCCGGGCCGAATACAGCAGACAAGACTCATACGAACTGCGTCGGGATATAGCCCGGCATAGAGGTCCCACACACCCCCTATGCTTCACTGATGAAGTTATGAATCATGAATTCCCGGAGGGTTTCAAACCCGTAAACATCGAATCATACGATGGCACAACAGATCCCGTGGTATGGATTGAGGATTTCCTCCTTCACATCCACATGGCTCGCGGTGATGATCTACATGCCATCAAGTACCTCCCACTAGAACTCAAAGGACCAGCTCGGCATTGGCTGAATAGCTTGCCAACAGATTCCGTCAGCAGTTGGGAGGATCTGGAAGACGCATTTCTTGAAAACTTCCAAGGCGCTTATGTGCGGCCACCGGATGCTGACGACTTGAGCCACATAACCCAGCAACTAGGGGAATCGGCCAGACAATTCTGGACATGGTTCCTCACTAAGAAAAACCAAATTGTAGACTGTCCGGATGCAGAGGCCCTAGCGGCATTCAAGCATAACATATGCGACGAGTGGCTCACCTGCCACCTCGGCCAGGAGAAGCCGAAATCTATGGCAGCCCTCACGACACTCATGAACCGCTTTTGCGTGGGCGAGGATAGCTGGCTGGCTCGCAGCAACAACACATCGAGGAATCCGGATATCTCGGATACCAAAGATGTTAACGGTAGGCAGCGTCGTAATAGACCAAAGCGCCGCAATAATGGCGATAACACCGAAGATACGGCAGTCAATGCCGGATTCAGAGGCTCTAGATCCAGTCAGCGGAAAAAGCCATTTAAAAGAAATACTCCAGCTCCGTCCAGTCTGGATCGCATACTGGATCGCTCGTGTCAACTCCATGGCACCCTCGAAAAGCCAGCCAATCACACCAACAGAGAATGTTGGGTGTTCAAGCAGGCCGGCAAGTTAAATGCCGAAAACAAGGACAAGGGGCTGCATAGCAATGACGAGGAGGAGCCCCGGCCATCGAACACTAGAGGACAGAAGGGGTTTCCCCTACAAGTGAAGACGGTGAGCATGATATACGCAACCCACATTCCCAAGAGGGAGCGGAAGCATGCACTAAGGGACGTCCATGCGATGGAGCCCGCCGCCCCAAAGTTCAACCCGTGGTCTGCTTGCCCGATCACCTTCGATCGCAGGGACCACCCCACTAGCATTCGTCATGGCGGATCCGCTGCACTGGTCCTAGACCCCATCATTGATGGATTTCACCTCACTCGAGTCCTTATGGACGGCGGCAGTAGCCTAAACCTGCTTTATCACGATACAGTGCAAAAAATGGGCATCGATCCCTCGAGGATCAAACCCAGCAAAACCACCTTTAAAGGCGTCATCCCAGGTGTAGAGGCCCATTGCACAGGCTCAATCACACTGGAAGTGGTCTTTGGATCACTGGACAACTTCCAAAGCAAAGAGTTAATCTTCGACATCGTCCCGTTTCAAAGTGGCTATCATGCACTGCTCGGACGAACAACATTTGCAAAATTCAATGCAGTTCCGCATTACGCATACCTCAAGCTCAAGATGCCAGGACCTCGCGGGGTCATAACAGTAAATGGAAACACAGAACGCTCGCTCCGTATGGAAGAGCACACTGCAGCCCTTGTAGCAGAAGTACAAAGCAGCATGTTCAGGCAGACCACTCATTCGGCGTCACAGCCCCCGGACACCTTCAAGCGAGTCCGGAACAAGCTGCAATAGGATCGCCTGGCACGATCAGAGCTCGCCTAGCAGTTCGGCCCCCGTCCCAGTCCCAGTGAAGCGACGAAATCCGTGCTAGACGTACATAATTACGCATTGAAAATACCATGGACATAGGCGGGGGCACGATCAGGATATGCCCCGCATTGTGGCTTAACTGCACTAGGGGTTGTATACTGTCGGATTTTGGGTTCCGGCAGACCCTTGAGGTTCGAACACTGGGGTGCGCGTGGAGATTTCGCCTCCTACCTACCTGCACCCCTCCGCCTCGCTAAGATCTAAGCTATGGAAAGAACAACACAAGAGACACAGGGTTTATACTGGTTCGGGCCACCGTTGTGGTGTAATACCCTACTCCAGTGTGTGGCATGGTGGATTGCCTCTTGGGCTGATGATGATGAACAATACAAGGAAGAACAGCCTCGCGAGGGTCTGCTCTTGGCTGGGGCGATAAACTGCTGGGAGGAGTTCAGTCACCCTTCTCTCTCTCTCCCTCTCTTCTCTCTTTTTCCTTCTATTGTTTATCTCGATCTCCCTCGATCTCCTCGATCCCCTTGCCCTGTGGGTGGTTGGTCCTATTTATAGAGGCCCTGGTCCTCTTCCCAAATATCAAGCGGGAAGGGAGGCAACAATGGCGGGCTAATTTGAAGGGGGACAGCTAGTACCAGCTATCCTGACAAAAGTAGTCTTCGCCTGCACAAAGCTCTAGTGGTGACGCCGTCTTGGGCTCCACGATGACCTCCTTCTTGCAATCCTCCTGGTCTTGGTCTTGTTGCACCGAAATGGCAACCTTTGCCTGACGCCTCGGTACTCCGCGGCTGCGCTTGCTCCATTTGCACCAAAGAGGAAAGGAGGACAATGCGCGGGCTGGCGCCCGCCTGGCGCCCTTGGTCGTCATGGCTTGCATCACGGGCACCTCATGAGGTACCCCGCCTTGATCTCTTCGCCTCCCCGCGAGCCAGCCTGGTGAGGTCATGCCTGAGGAAGCTCCGTGTCATCCGCCCCGCGAGGCTTGGCCCCTCGCGAGGGTCTTGGGTCTGTGTTGATGAAGATGGGCCGTGCTGGGCCCCCCTTTGATCCACGCCGCAGGCAGGCAAGTCTGTGGACCCCCGTTCCCAGAATGCCGACAGTAGCCCCCGGGCCCAAGGCACGCCCGGACTTGGCCATGCAGGGAGGCGGAAGGGTAAGAGCGCAGCGCCGCGGGCCCTAATAGCCTGCGGCCTTGGGCGCCGCGTGGCAATTGATTGGACGTGGGCGCCTTAGCAACCGTGCGAGTTGATAAAGGAGCGGCATCTGCCTAGGCTTTGCTTTTCGCTTTCTTCGGTTGCTGCTCAGATCCCCTTTCTTACGCCTCTTCTTCCTTCCTCCAAAATTTCCAGATCTACTCCAATCGTGAGACCTAGGAAGCCATGGCGCCTCGTCAGCCCCCGGCCATAGCTTGGTACTCGTCTGCCTTGGACTCGCCGAACGTGTCGGAGGCGAGCCTCGCCCGGTTGCGCCGGATGGCGGTGGCGTGGGGCATTGACGGGGCGAAGGTGTTCAAGGCCGGCTCCGCCACCCCTGAGGATCAAGGGAGCACCTTCTATCCGTTCTTTGTAAGCGCCAGTGCTGCTGGCTTGGTGCCTCCCTTCTTCGAGTTCTTCTTCTCTGTCCTCCGCCATTATAAGCTACAGGCTCTGCATCTCCACCCCAACTCCATCCTTCTCCTGGCAATCTTTGCCTATTACTACGAGGCTCACGTAGGGGTGCAGCCCTTAGTGGCCTTGCTGCGCCACTACTTCTACCTTCGGACCTCTCGCGGTCCTGCTTCCGCGTGCGCGAGCTTCATCATGTACGGTGGCGCCATTGCCATCTCGAACCCCGGGAAAAGGATCGAGGGCTTCAGGAGCAAGTGGGTCTTGGCGGATGCTGGGCGCATCCACCCTCGGCTGATCTTGCCCATGGAGCAGCCCACGAGCTCCAGCGATTGGGGTCGAGCGGAGCTCGCGGACCCCCGCGCGAAGCTGGTGTTGGAGAAGATGGAGCGGATCAGAGGCCGGCCAACATGGCGGCGACGAAGCTGACCAGCTCGTCGCTGCTGAGGGAATTCCTGGAGCACCAGCTGGCTCTGCTTCGGCAGTACTCACTTCCGATGTGGAGGCCCCATCCGAGCCCCGCGGCCTTGGCCGACGGAGATCTGGCTGCGATCCTCCAATCTCTGGTCGGGGGCGATGTGGCGAGGTTGGAGGGCGCTCCTACTCCCTTGTTCCACCGCGACGACTGGGAGCAGGTAGTGGAGTCCATGCCCGTCTTCAATGGGGATGGGCCCGTGCCCATGGAGACTCCCGAGGAACTGGTGGACGTGCCCTCCGATGACTCTAGCGAAGAGGAGGAAGGAGGGGAGCGGGAAAGAGGGCCTGACTCCGAGGCGACTGACGGAGAGTCGAGGGATCCCCTCTCCCGGTGCAGGTCCCGCGTTCTCCGCCTCTCTCTGAGCGATGACGACGAGGATGACGACAAGCAGGACAGCGGGAGCTTGCCCCCGATCCCGAAGAAGGACAGGACCGGGCTGATCTCCCGCAGGTCTGCCCCGGCCCCGAGGCGGACCGCACCTTCCGCTTCCAAGCTTCCCGAGGTTGACCCTTCCAGCCGGCTTTCAGGCTTCAAATTTGGCCGGAGGCCGCTCGAGCTCACTGGCGACGACCCGTAAGCGTTTGATTCTTGTCTTTATTTCTAGTTCTGCTTCTGAGGCTTGGCGCCCGCATCTTATGGATAGGCTGGCGCCCGTAGCAAAGAAGCCGAAGGGAGCTCCTGAGGTTCCATCCGTGGCAGTGCCTCTGCCCGCGAAGGAGGGTGACCGCGACGCACGGGCTTCTCCTGCCAGGTTGTCCTCGTGAGGCCTGGCTGAGCTGGCTGGGGTGAGCTCAGCTCCCATGGCCCATGTGACTCCCGAGGTGCCTCTGCCTGCTACCGCCACTACAGCCGTTGGGGCGCAGCAGACTCTGCCTCAGGATGTTGTGGCCGCGCCGCCGCCTTCTCCTCCTATTCCACTGGCTACTGTCTCTCCAACTCCTTCTGCCATTCTGGATCGTGCTGCTGCTGAGCTGGACCGGCTGCGGCAGGATCTTCTTGGCACCGAACCTCGCTTGGTGGCCGGGCGCTTGGAGCTGGCTTCAGGATGGGTTCACTCCGATGCTTCGATTCGGGCGGCGCTGGTCCAGGCCTCGACAGCTTGCGACGAGGAGAAGCAGGCCGTCCTGGAGGCGAAGGCTGCTTGTGACGCAGCCCTGGGGGAGGTGGTCGACGTCCGTGGTCGCTGCAAGGCGCTGGAGGATGAGCTGCAAGGCATGCGGGACCAGCTCGTGAAAGAGGCCTGCCTTCGCCAAGAGCAGGAAGAAGGCGTGAAGGCTCGCGAGGCGGCCGTCAAGGAGAGGGAGGTCAAGCTCAGGAAGCACCGCGACCGCCTAGGCGCGCTGGAGCAGGAGTTGGGGGCGAGGAAGGCCGAGCTGGACGACAAGGCCCTGGTTCTTGCCGAGGACCACGTGGCCTTCACGGAGATGGAGGCGAAGGCTCACTCCTCGCTGAGGACGCTTTATGAAAGCGGCCTGGAGAGCTCACTGGGTGGCGCCGAGGACGGCCCTGCCAAGCTGCTTCCCTTCCTGGTTCGTGCTCTTGAAGATGTCGCCCTTGGCCTTGGCCCCACGGCCGAGGCCGAGGCGCGTGTCCTGTCTTCTGCAGCGCTGACGCGGGTCCTCACCCACATCTACCTTCGCGATCCCGGCGTCGACCTCAACGGCCTGCTGGAGCCAGTAAGCAGCGAGCGTGCCGCTGCCGCTGTCGAGGCCGTGAAGGGTCGCGCGGAGGCTCTGCTGGGGAAGTTCCGGGCCTTCAGCACCAAGCCGAAGCAAGGCGCTGCCGACCCCACTGCTCCATGAGGCGCACCCACTCCGCGCTGCTCCACCGCCGACAAGTGACTCCGTTATGGCTCCTGTCCTGCCTTTAATTCCTGCACATGTATCATGCCTCGGGGAGGTGTTTAAACTTGTGTTTGGGATTGAGACAACAGTGTGGATTGTGATATTTTCTTTTGAATTCCTTGAAATTTGCGCTTTTCCTTCCTACTTGCTTATATTCTACACCGGCAGAGCCCGGCCCCGCGCATACCTCACCCAGCGTTAGTCCCGACCGGAAACCAGGACGGGGCCAAGGAGTGAGGGGCTAAGTGACAATTTAGGCTCCTGAGTCGCGATGCTCAGGAGTCCCCCTTGGCGCACGAACAACAAGTAGGGAGGTGTAATGTGGGTGGATCTTCCTTCCTACTTGCTTATGTTCTACGCCGGCAGAGCCCGGCCCCGCGCATACCTCACCCAGCGTTAGTCCCGACCGGAAACCAGGACGGGGCCAAGGAGTGAGGGGCTACGTGACAAGTTAGGCTCCTGAGTCGCAATGCTCAGGAGTCCCCCTTGGCGCACGAACAACAAGTAGGGAGGTGTGATGTGGGTGGATCTACCGTTCTACATCTGCAGAGCCCGGCCGCGCGCATACCTCAACCGCCGTTAGCCTTTCGGAACTAAGGAGTGAGGGGCTACGCGACCAGTTAGGCTCCTGAGTCACGATGCTCAGGAGTCCCCCTTGATGCTCAAACGACCTTCGTACCTTGGCTCCGCTCGGGGAGAGACGCGCGACGAACCAGGCCCGGGAGGACCTGGCTGGGCGGCGTGCGTCTGGGTGTGACCCAGGCGCAGCCCCCGTGCCCAGCCCCGTCGCGCGGCACTCCTGAGGGGAGGCGTTACGATGAGGCTAGACACTGAGCTCTGGGCTCCCTAAGGTTGATGCGGCCCGGGGGCCACCCTTTGTTATTTATCACCAGCGCGGAGCATAGCGCTTCCGTATGTGTACGGGCATAGCCGCTCCTCGGCAGTGTCGTCAGCCAGCACGGAGCATGGTGCTTCCACTGGTATGTGGGAGGGGGCCCCCCTCCGGGAGGAGCCCCCAGGGCATGTACAGCCCCGCCCTGACACGTGGCTGGCACGGTAGGGCCTGGCGAGGTGTATCTGGGCACCCGTGAGCCAGCGTGGGACTCACGGGGCCCTACCACTAGGCGGGTTGCGCCTGGCACTGGGCCTTATCTTGTGATGTGTCCCTGAAAATTCGGTTAGATGTCGGCACTCTATGTCCTTGGGTCCCGGCCCTCGAGTTGGTCTCAGCCGTCGCTGGTATGCCAGGTCGCGATGCCGTGGACAAGGCCAGAGGGTGAGGGCTGGAGAGCCAGTAAGAGCCCTGAGTCGCGATGCTCAGGTACCCCCCCTTCAACGTGCAAGTGGTCGGCATGGCGAAGAAGAGGTGACGTGGACCGACACCAAATAATCAAGCATGGTGGGTCGAACGCATAACCGGAAATAAATGCAAATGGGATACATGCCGCTGGGATGGACCCACGCGGCTTGGGGATCATGCAGCCCGAGGGGCGCCCCCAACAAGGTAAGCTAACAACATGAAATGAAAGGGATACATGCCGCAGGGACGGACCCACGCGGCCTGGGAATAATGCAGCCCCGGGGGGGCGCTCCCAGCTGGAAATGAAACTTGAAAGATGTCACCTGATGATGTTGAGGATGAAGGACTGTTGGTGTAGCAGACTCGGTGGGCTGCGGAAGCCGATCCTCACGAGCCCCCAGGCCCAGGGGCCTCGGGAGGCTCTGGAGGCGCTGGTGGCTCCTCGCGGACCATCTCCATCTCCGCCAGGGCCGCAGAACGCCTGACCTCTTGTGCCTCCATGATGCCCCTCATGAGGCGCTGGTACGTGGCAGCCGCGTTCGGCAAGCCGTAAGGCATGCTAACTTAGCTGTGGGGTGGACCTCCGCAGCACCCCACTCGCGAGGGCCAGAAGTGCTCCAGAGAGGCGACTTGGTTGAGCCCTGGTATGTCGATGCAGACGCGCAGCCCACCATCCTCGTCTGGATGGGGAGCCACTGCTGGTAGACGGCGGCCGCCTTTCATGACCCTTGACTCCTGTAGCTCCTGAATGGCCTTGCTAACGAACTCCTGAGGGTCTGGCTCTCCTTGCCTTACTCCTTGAGGGAAACGTGCTTCGAAACACGCCTCCATGTGGTGCCCAAGCACCTCCCTCGTGACCCTAGCCAGGTCGGTGGCCCTCCAGGGGAGAGCCCCCGAGCCCTGCCTGAGGAGGGCGCCGGCGCGCTTTCCTATGCGATTGAAGGAGGTTCCCCCTGGGCAGGCACGGGCCCAGAGGGGCCTGCCTCCTGAGGGGCCGGGCCGGACAATGTCTTCTTCTTGGGGGCGGTCTCGGGAAGCCTCCTGCTTCCGCGATCCGGGTCTTCTAGTGACGCGGCCTGAAAGGCTCGTTCTAGGGAACACACCGCGTCCTTCTCTTCACAGGGCACCGTGATGACTCCGCCACTTCCTGGCATCTTGAGGACGTTGTAGCCGTGGTGAGTTACGGCCATGAACTTGGCCAGCGCTGGGTACCCAAGGATGGCGTTGTACGGCAGGCGAATGTGAGCGACGTCGAAGTCGATGAGCTCGGTGCGGTAGTTGCCGTGTGCCCCGAAGGTGACAGGAAGGCGGACCTGCCCAATCGGTACTGTGGAGCCATCGGTGATTCCGGAGAAGGGCTTGGTTGGCTGAAGCTGGTTGTAGGGCACTTGGAGATTGTTGAATGTTTCCATGGACAGGACGTTGAGCCCTACCCCGCCATTGATGAGGGTCCTAGTGACCACCACGTTGCTGATGATTGGGGAACAAAGCATCGGGAGGACTCTGGCCGTAGCCGCACACTTGAGCTGATTTGCTGAGCTGGACGTGATGGCGCACGCCGACCACCTGAGAGGGCGCGTGGTTTCAAGCCTGGGGAGGACTGCATTCACTTCGCGGGCGAACTGCTTGAAGATGCATTGAGAGGCTAGGGCCTGAGCCCCGCCCAGGATGCAGGCGATCGCGTGCGGCTCCTGGAAGCCCCCAGCCCCCTCATCTTGGTGGCGGTCCTCGTTTCTCCTTGGCTGTGGTGGCAGCGGAGGGAGGCCTGCGTTGCCTTGCGGGCGATCCTCGCGAGGCTGATCCCTCCAGTCTCCCTCGCGAGGCGGGTCTTGCCAGCGATCCTCGCGAGGTTGATCGCGCCACCCTTGGCGCGGGCCACGGTCTTCCCAGCATCCTGCGTTCCTTCCTCCTCCCCGACCGTAGCCCCGATCACCGCGGTCGGGGCGACGGCCGATCCTTCCTTCTCGCACGGCTCGGAGCTCTTGACATTCGTTGGTGTTGTGGGTGTGGAGGTCGTGGTACACACAGTACCGGCTGCCCTTGGAAGGTTCGGGCTGATCTCTACCCCGTTTGGTGTCTGGCTCCGCCGCGAGCACGGCAGCCCCCTTGCGCTTCACATCCTTGGCCTTGGGCTTCTTCTCTTCTGGGTCTGTGGCAGGCAGCTCGAGGAGGGAGAGACGCCCTTCCTCAGCCCTGGCGCACTTGGTTGCCAAGTTGAACAGCTCCAAGGAAGTGCACAGGTCTTCATGCATCACCAGCTCCTCCTTCATCTTGACATCACGCTGGAGAAGGCTGAGATGATGGCCTCCTCAGTCACCTTGGGAATCTTGAGGCGTGCGTTGTTGAAGCGCTGGATATACTTCTGCAGGGTCTCCCCGGATTGTTGCTTGATGCGGCGCATGTCGCTCACGGCGGGTGGCCGGTCGTGAGTACCTTGGAAGTTGGCGATGAAGCGGGTGCGCATCTCATCCCAGGAGGAGATCGTGCCTGGAGACAGGTTCAGGAGCCAGGTGCGGGCCCCATCCTTGAGCGCCATGGGGAACCAGTTCGCCATGACCTTCTCATCTCCGTTGGCAGCTTCGATGCCCAGCTTGTAGAGCTGGAGAAACTCCGCAGGGTCAGCCGTGCCGTCGTAACGAGGAGGCAGGTCTGGCTTGAACTTGCCAGGCCACGCGACGTTGCGTAGCTCGGTGGTGAAGGCACGGCAGCCCGCTGTGGCCACGGGAGGCCTTGGGTGACGGAGAGCTTGGTCTTGCATGTCCCCACGTGCTGCAGCTGGGTCTTGACGTGCGGGAGCAGGAGCATGGTTGCGACGTGCTGGAGCAGGGAGCGCCCGGGCAGCTTCTTGCGGGCGAGGGACTTCTTGGCAGCTCTGCTCTTGCCGCACTGGCACCTGGCGGAGCGGGTTCCGCCCAGGGGCCACGCGCCTTGGAGCCATGGTGCCTTCTTGAGGAGGAGACGGCCGGGGCGCCACCGGATCTTCGTCGCCCGCGTGGGGCGGGGTGCGGTGCAGCGGAATGGAGGGCGCAGGAGAGCCCCCTGCGGCGCCGACGAGCTCGGCGACGTGGTCGAGCCATTCTTCGTAGACATCGTCGACGAGATGGTAGCGCAGGAGCTCGTTTGCCGTGATGAGCGCAGCTCGAGCCTCCATGGCTGCGCGGAGCGCGCGGGACGAAGAACCAGCTGGGGTGAGCGAGGGAGTAGCGGTGCGGCCATCTTGCCGCACGGATGGATGCTGAGACGATGCTTGCTGCTCGTCCCCCGCTGGGCCGGTGGCAGCGTTGACGGCAGGTGACGGGGAACGGCAAGGACGCCCGCCGACAGGAGCCATCTGGGCGACGCGAGAAGCGAGAGCGGCCCGGCGCTCGGCGCGGGCCCAACGAGCATCAGACATGGGCGCGATGGTCGGAGGAGAACAGGGTGGTGGAAGACGAATTCCGGCACACCCCTACCTGGCGCGCCAAATGTCGGATTTCGGATTTCGGATTCCGGCAGACCCTTGAGGTTCGAACACTGGGGTGTGCGCGGAGATTTCGCCTCCTACCTACTTGCACCCCTCCGCCTCGCTAAGATCTAAGCTATGGAAAGAACAACACAAGAGACACAGGGTTTATACTGGTTCGGGCCACCGTTGTGGTGTAATACCCTACTCCAGTGTGTGGCGTGGTGGATTGCCTCTTGGGCTGATGATGATGAACAATACAAGGAAGAACAGCCTCGCGAGGGTCTGCTCTTGGCAGGGGCGGTAAACTGCTGGGAGGAGTTCATTCACCCTTCTCTCTCTCTCTCCCTCTCTTCTCTCTTTTTCCTTCTATTGTTTATCTCGATCTCCCTCGATCTCCTCGATCCCCTTGCCCTGTGGGTGGTTGGTCCTATTTATAGAGGCCCTGGTCCTCTTCCCAAATATCGAGTGGGAAGGGAGCCAACAATGGCGGGCTAATTTGAAGGGGGACATCTAGTACAAGTTATCCTGACAAAAGTAGTCTTCGCTTGCACAAAGCTCTGGTGGTGACGCCGTCTTGGGCTCCACGATGACCTCCGTCTTGCAGTCCTCCTGGTCTTGGTCTTGTTGCACCGAAATGGCAACCTTTGCCTGACGCCTCGGTACTCCGCGGCTGCGCTTGCTCCATTTGCACCAAAGAGGAAAGGAGGACACTGCGCGGGCTGGCGCCCGCCTGGCGCCCTTGGTCGTCATGCCTTGCGTCACGGGCACCTCATGAGGTACCCCGCCTTGATCTCTCCGCCTCCTCACGAGCCAGCCTAGTGAGGCCGTGCCTGAGGAAGCTCCGTGTCGTCCGCCCCGCGAGGCTTGGCCCCTCGCGAGGGTCTTGGGTCTGTGTTGATGAAGATGGGCCATGCTGGGGCCCCCTTCGAGCCACGCCGCAGGCCGCAGGCAGGCAAGTCTGGGGACCCCCATTCCCAGAATGCCGACATATACCTTTGTCATTCCTTCTCTCTTTCAGGGCCTACTCTCTGGAAGCCCTTTCCGGCAGTACGATTGTCGGATACATTCCGGAAGCAACAACCAAGGCGGCAAGAAGCTAAGATGAACACGGGAACCGCCAGGTGCTCTCTAGTAATAATTGATATACCCGCTTTTCACTATTTATGCGTAGCTTTCCCTGGGATAGAACATTTCGAATTGTCCTACTTTATGCTTATTGCACTACTTGTACCAGTACGCTTCAACGTATTATTTAAATAACAATGCATATCATTAATCTATCATTGCATTATTTAAGTTTTTCTCTTTCTCTTATATGTCCACTTACGACAATCCGCACCCGCACGTTCGGATATGGTCAGTTCGCTGGGGGTTCTCGTTTACCCCATAATACGGCGCAAGAAGTCCGAACACTTTCGACAGTGCGGCACCCCAAACTTATAGCATTATATGCACCAGCTTTGAATCATGTCTTTGGTCAAATGTTGGGTTGCCCGACTCCCATGCTTTGGTACCTTACATTCTGCTATATCGGCTAAGGTAGCGGTGGGAGAACTACTGCGATTGTGTCCCGGTTCTTCCGGACGAGCACCTCAGTAGAGAAAGCCA
Source organism: Triticum aestivum (assembly GCF_018294505.1). NCBI lineage: Eukaryota > Viridiplantae > Streptophyta > Magnoliopsida > Poales > Poaceae > Triticum > Triticum aestivum. Next base: position 527,403,812 of record NC_057800.1, read on the forward strand.
AAAACTGACTGTCATGATAAGGCGAGAGACTGGTCGCCGTTCAAGAGGTCTCAAGTCCTTAAAGGCTTTTTCCGCCTTGGGCGAGGAGTCGGCCTTGTCCGGCTTAGGCGTGTATAGCGCCCCAAATTCGGGCCTCTGAATATCAGGGGCTTCGCCAAAATTTAAAATCATAGACTTCTATGGCTAAGTGAGAGTGATAAAGCATTATAGTCTGATTGCCTGGTTCGTTGCGCTGAACACCTCCCTTAGAGGACCCAAAATTGGGGTAAAGAGTGTTCAGGTTTATCCCGAACACCCTGGTACTAGTTACATGGGGGCAGAAGCCGACGACTAGCCAACTCTCAGATTTTATAAACGGCCGCACAAAAGGTAATATTTTAAATTAAGAAAGCGTCGCACGACGCAAATGAACTCATTTCATATTACAGGATCACATGAGCATGTTCATTCAAAAATTACATCCTTGGCACACTCATCTGCCACTAGGCGGGAACCCTCCAGGACACCCTCGTAATAATTCTCAGGGCGGCGATGCTCCTTGCCCTCCGGCGGCCCCTCCTTCACCAGCTTCACAACGTCCAGCTTCGCCCAGTGCACCTTCGCCCGGGCAAAAGCCATGTGTGCACCCTCGATGCAGATGGACCGCTTGATGACTTCAAGCCGCGGGCAGGCTTCCACAAGTCGCCTTACCAGGCCGAAGTAGCTGCCGGACAGGGGCTCGCCAGGCCACATCCCGACTATAAGGCCCCTCATGGCCTGTTCGGCCGCCTTGTGAAGCTCGACCAACTGCTTCAGCTGGTCGCTCAAGGGCACAGGGTGTTCGGTCCCAGTATACTGAGACCAGAACAACTTCTCCGTTGAGCTCCCCTCCTCAGCCCGGTAAAACTCTGCGGCATCCAGTACACTGCGGGGAAGATCTGCAAACGCTCCTGGAGAGCTCCGAACTCGGGTAAGAAAAAGGAAAGTCTCCTTCACGTGCTTGTTTTGCATAATGAATGCCTTACCCACTGCTATCTTCTTCACCGCGTCAATCTCCTGGAGGGCCTTGTGGGATTCAGCCTTGGCGCTCCGGACGCTTTCAAGTGCCTGCGTGAGCTCGGACTCTCGCGTCTTAGAGTCCAGCTCCAAGGACTCGTGCTTTTTGGCGAGAGCCTCGAGCTCTTGCTGCACCTCGCCTACTCAGGCTTCTTGCTTCTCCCGTTCAATGCGTTCTTTGGCCGCTTTGTCTTCAGCCTCGGACAACGCCTTCCTCAGGGTCACCACCTCGGTCGTGGCCCCTGACAAATCCATGATGATCCTATTACTTTACACCCAAACTTATTTTTAACTACATTGACAGGGGTATTTCTTACCCTTGCTCTCTTCGAGCTACCTCTTGGTAAGGCTGAGCTCGTCCTCGGACCGCTTCAGGTCCTGCTTCAGCGCAGCGACCTCCGCAGTACGTGCGGCAACGGCCAGCAGTGAAGCCTACACATACACATAGACAGACTCTACTTAGACTCCTGAGTTATCATTTGATCCTCTATTCGGCTTTTCTTCGCGAACACCGAACAGAGCATTCAGGGGCTACTATCTATGCGGTATATTTTCTTATACTTTAATTGCTCACCTCAAAGCCTGTTAGAAGGCTGGTGCAGGCTTCGGTCAGTCTATTTTTGGCGGACTGAACCTTCTCGACCACCGCACTCATGATAGTGCGGTGCTCTTCTTCGATGGAAGCGCTGCGAAGCGCTTCCAGCAGGTTGTCCGATGCCTCTGGTTGGACAGAGGACACCGGCACGGATGGTTGGCCCCCGCTTGACGGGGGACCGCCTACCGGAGTCCGGAACCATCGAGGGTTCCGGCGCAGTGTCCGACTGGGGCCCGAACTCGAAGCCCGTAGGAGCCTCGCTCCCTTGGTACCCAGGGTCCGGGAAGTCGCCACGAGGCACCCCCAGGACCACCTCCCCTTGGCTCGGTGCCTGTTTAGACAACACCTCGGCGTTGTCCGTAGGGCAAGGGGTGGAAGCGGTCGGAAGAGAACCGTTGTTCATATCCGACGAGTCCAAAGAGCCGCTCGACGAGGGTACGTCGAGATGAGCTCAGGACGGACTGCACAATCATGTTCGGCATGAGGAAAGGCAGTACAATAAAACATATCATGAAGTACTATGGTGTCTGGACACTTACGACTTCGCAAGGGGCTTGTCGCTGGGTAGCCACTCGTCGCCGCTGTTGGCGGCCGTCATGGCATAGTCCGGAAGGAGGGTCCTTCCCTTCTTGGACCCTTCGGCCTCCCCGGATGGGTCGGCCTTCCTTTTCTTGTCTCCCCCGGTTGGGGGGGAGAACTTTTCTCCTCCTCCTCCTTTCTGTGGGAGGAGTGCATGTCAGAGTCATCGTCCGATGACTCCGATACAACCTTGCGTCGGATACCCTTTCAGGTCCCCGCGACCTTCTTCTTGGTCTTTTCCGGCACCTCGTAGGGTGCCGGAGTCAGCATCTTTGTCAGAAGAGCGTCTGCAGGATCTTCGGGCAGCGGGGCTGGGCTATCAAGCTGCTCCGCCGTCTCTATCCAGTCCTATTAATGACATGGAAGTTCAGATCCTGCACACAACTAAACCGGGGCTAATAAATACCCTGGGAATTATAAAAAGCTTACCGGATTGGCGCGGCGCTTTGCGCTGAGTCTGCGGTCCTCGTTGAGGAGGAGGGATCTCGGCGCTCTCGAACAGCACCCTCCAGACGTCCTTGTGTGTCGTGTCATAAAGCTCTCACAGCGTCTGGTGCTTGGCCGAGTCGAACTCCCACAAAACAAATGCCCGCCGTTGACACGGAAGGATCCGGCGGAAGAGCATAACCTGGACCACGTTAACGAGCTTGATTTTCTTGCTCGTCATGTTCTGGATGCAGGTCTGGAGTCCGTTCAACTCTACCGGAGAGCCCCAGGACAGGCCCTTCTTTTTCCAGGAGGTGAGCCGCATGGGGATTCCGGATCAAAATTTGGGGGCCGCCACCCTGTTGGAGTCGCGCGGCTCGGTGATGTAGAACCACCCCGATTGCCACCCCTTTATGGTATCCACATAGGTGCCCTCGAGCCAGGTAACATTAGGCATCTTGCCCACCATGGGGCCTCTGCACTCTGCTTGCTAGCCGCTCACCACCTTCGGTTTGACATTGAAGGTTTTCAGCCATAGGCCGAAGTGGGGCATGATGCGGAGGAAGGCCTCTCACACGATGATAAATGCCGAGATGTTGAGGATGAAGTTGGGGGCTAGATCATGAAAATCCAGCCCATAATAGAACATGAGCCTGTGGACAGACAGGTGGAGGGGAAATCCCAGTCCGCGGACGAAATGGGTAAGAAAAACTACCCTCTCATGCGGTTCAGGCATTGGGAAGATCTGCCCCGCATCGGGCAGCCAGTGCGCGATATCCGCGGCCAGATATCCGGCTTCCCGTAATTTTTTGACGTTCTCCTCCGTGATGGAGGAGACCATCCTCTTGCCTCCTGCTCCCGACATGATTGGAGTGGTTTGAGAAGAAGAATGCGAGCTTGGGCGCTAGAGCTCGAGTGTGCGGGAATGGGTAAGCGAGGAAGAAGAAGGCGTGGGTGAAAAAAGTAAATCCTTATCCCTTTATAAGGGCAGAGGAGGCGATGTGTCTCCCCACTTGCCTGGTAAAACCGCTTATTCCTCAGGCGCCATAATTGGTGGCACGATTGGGTTACCCACGTCCGTATTAATGAGAATCCCGTGATAAAGGGAACACGATCTCTGCTTTGACAAGACGTTTCAAGAAAACCGCCTCACGATATGTGTGGAGCTGGTTGACAAAAGCGGTTCGAATAATAAGTGGGCCATGGCATAATGTCATGCTGTCGAAACATGCCAGCAGATTAGATTTGTCGAAATATTATTCTCTCTACGGTGGTATGTGGAACTTATTTTGCAGGGCCGGACACTATCCTTGTATTCAAAACTCTTCCATGATGTATGCGGAGGAGGAACCCGCCTTGCAATGCCGAACACAACACTACACGCTGGACTCATCATCATTGAAGCCTGGTTCAGGGGCTACTGAGGGAGTCCTAGATTAGGGGGTCTCCGGATAGCCGGACTATATCCTTTTGCCGGACTGTTAGACTATGAAGATACAAGATTGAAGACTTCGTCCCGTGTCCAGATGGGACTCTACTTGGCGTGGAAGGCAAGCTAGGCAATACGGATATGTATATCTCCTCCTTTGTAACCGACCTTGTGTAACCCTAGCCCCCTCCGGTGTCTATATAAACCGGAGGGTTTTAGTCCGTAGGACAACATACAATCATACCATAGGCTAGCTTATAGGGTTTAGCCTCTCTGATCTTGTGGTAGATCAACTCTTGTACTACTCATATTATCAAGAACAATCAAGCACGGCATAGGGTATTACCTCCATCAAGAGGGCCCGAACCTGGGTAAACATCATGTCCCCTGCCTCCTGTTACCATCTGCCTTAGATGCACAGTTCGGGACCCCCTACCCGAGATCCGCCGGTTTTGACACCGACAGAGAGCGCCGGGATGATGAAGATGGCCGCCGGAGAAGGATTCCCCCTCCGGCAGGGTGACAAAACGGGTCTAGATTGGTTTTCGGTGGCTACTGAGGCTTCTGGCGGCAGAACTCCTGATCTATTGTGCTCCCTGATGTTTTTAGGGTATATGGGTATATATAGGAGGAAGAAGTATGTCGGTGGATCTCTGGGCTGTCCACGAGGCAGGGGGGCATGCCCAGGGGGGGTGGGCGCGCCCCCCCACTCTCGTGGGCAGCCCGGGACTCTCCTGGTCCATCTCCGATACTCCGTGGGCTTCTTCTGGTCCAAAAATAAGTTCCATGAAGTTTCAGGTCAATTGGACTCCGTTTGATTTTCCTTTTCTGTGATACTCTAAAACAAGGAAAAAACAGAAACTGGCACTGGGCTCTGGGTTAATAGGTTAGTCCCAAAAATAATATAAAAGTGCATAATAAAGCCCATAAACATCCAAAATAGGTAATATAATAGCATGGAACAATCAAAAATTATAGATACGTTGGAGACGTATCAGTATCCCCAAGCTTAATTCCTGCTCGTCCTCGAGTAGGTAAATGATAAAAACAGAATTTTTGATGTGGAATGCTACCTAACATATTTATCCATGTAATTCTCTTTATTGTGGCAAGAATATTTAGATCCATAAGATTCAAGACAAAAATTTAATATTGACATAAAAATAATAATACTTCAAGCATACTAACCAAGCAATTATGTCTTCTCAAAATAACATGGCCAAAGAAAGCTATCTCTACAAAATCATATAGTCTCGCTATGCTCCATCTTCACCACACAACGTATTTAAATCATGCACAACCCCAATGACAAGCCAAGCAATTGTTTCGTACTTTTGATGTTCTCAAATCGTTTCAATCTTCACGCAATACATGAGCGTGAGCCATGGATATAGCACTATAGGGGGAACAAAATGGTGGTTGTGGAGAAGACAAAAAGGAGAAGATAGTCTCACATCAACTAGGTGTATCAATGGGCTATGGAGATGCCCATCAATAGATTTCAATGTGAGTGAGTAGGGATTGCCATGCAACGGATGCACTAGAGCTATAAGTGTATGAAATCTCAAAAAGAAACTAAGTGGGTGTGCATCCAACTTGCTTGCTCACGAAGACCTAGGGCACTTGAGGAAGCCCATTGTTGGAATATACAAGCCAAGTTCTATAATGAAAAATTCCCACTAGTATATGAAAGTGATATCATAGGAGACTCTCTATCATGAAGATCATGGTGCTACTTTGAAGCACAAGTGTGGAAAAAAGGATAGTAGCATTGTCCCTTTTATTTATTTTTTTTTATTTTTTTATTTGGCCCCTTTTTATTTGGCCTTTCTTTTTTATTTGGCCTTTCTTTTTTATTTGGCCCCGTTTTTTGGGGACAATGCTCTATTAATGATGATCATCACACTTCTATTTATTTACAACTCAAAGATTACAACTCGATACTAGAACAAAGTATGACTCTATATGAATGCCTTCGGCGGTCTACCGGGATCTACAATTACTCATGAGTGACATGTATGAAAGAATTATGAATGGTGGCTTTGCCACAAATACAATGTCAACTACATGATCATGCAAAGCAATATGACAATGATAAAGCATGTCATAATAAACGGAATGGTGGAAAGTTGCATGGCAATATATCTCGGAATGGCTATGGAAATGCCATAATAGGTAGGTATGGTGGCTATTTTGAGGAAGGTATATGGTGGGTTTATGATACCGGCGAAAGGTGCGCGGTATTAGAGAGGCTAGCAATGGTGGAAGGGTGAGAGTGCGTATAATCCATGGACTCAACATTAGTCATAAAGAACTCACATACTTATTGAAAAAAACTAGTAGTTATCGAAACAAAGTACTACACACATGCTCCTAGGGGATAGATTGGTAGGCAAAGACCATCGCTCATCCCCGACCGCCACTCATAAGGAAGACAATCAATAAATAAATCATGCTCCGGCTTCGTCACATAACGGTTCACCATATGTGCATGCTACGAGAATCACAAACTTTAACACAGGTATTTCACAAATTCACAACTACTCAACTAGCATGACTCTAATATTACCATCTCCATATCTCAAAACAATTATCAAGTATCAAACTTCTCTTAGTATTCAATGCACTTATATGAAAGCTTTTATTATACCCATCTTGGATGCCCATCATATTAGGACTAGTTTCATAACCAAAGCAAACTACCATGCTGTTCTAAAGACTCTCAAAATAATATAAGTGAAGCATGAGAGTTCATCTATTTCTTCAAAATAAAACTACCATCGTGCTCTAAAAAGATATAAGTGAAGCACTAGAGCAAATGACAAACTACTCCAAAAGATATAAGTGAAGATCAATGAGTAGTTGAATAATTATGCAACTATGTGAAGACTCTCTAACATTTAAGAATTTCAGATATTGGTATTTTATTCAAACAGCAAGCAAAACAAAATAAAATAAAATGACGCTCCAAGCAAAACACATATCATGTGGCGAATAAAAATATAGCTCCATGTAAAGTTACCGATGAACGAAGACGAAAGAGGAGATGCCTTCCGGGGCATCCCCAAGCTTAGGCTCTTGGTTGTCCTTGAATATTACCTTGGGGTGCCTTGGGCATACCCAAGCTTAGGCTCTTGCCACTCCTTATTCCATAGTCCATCGAATCTTTACCCAAAACTTGAAAACTTCACAACACAAAACTTAACAGAAAACTCGTAAGCTCCGTTAATATAAGAAAATAAATCACCACTTAGGTACTGTAATGAACTCATTATTCATTTATATTGGTGTTAAACCTACTGTATTCCAACTTCTCTATGGTTTATAAACTATTTTACTAGCCATAGATTCATCAAAATAAGCAAACAACACATGAAAAACAGAATCTGTCAAAAACAGAACAGTCTGTAGTAATCTATAACTAACGCAAACTTCTGGAACCCCAAAAATTCTAAAATAAATTTCTGGACCTGAGGAATTTTTCTATTAATCATCTTCAAAAATAATTAACTAAATAGCACTCTCCAATAAAAAATGGAAGCTAATCTCGTGAGCGCTAAAGTTTCTGTTTTTTACAGCAAGATCAAAAAGACTTTCCCCAAGTCTTCCCAATGGTTCTACTTGGCACAAACACTAATTAAAACATAAAAACACAATCATAACAGAGGATAGATGATTAATTTATTACTAAACAGGAACAAAAGGCAAGGAGCTTAAATAAAATTGGGTTGCCTCCCAACAAGCGCTATCGTTTAACGCCCCTAGCTAGGCATGATGATTTCAATGATGCTTACATAAAAGATAAGAATTGAAACATAAAGAGAGCATAATGAAGAATTCATCAAGTGCTCAACCAACAGGGCGTGTGCTACTTTTAGCTTCGGTTGTGCTCTCGGATCTGACTAGTTGTGCTAACTTAAAATTTGATTGTGCAGAATGGATGCAAGTTTTGGTATTGAGAAGAAGAGTACATCCATATATTGATAGAGTGCAATTTAGTAGATGTTCGTGCACTTTTAGCTAGCATGGAGTCTAGAGATGAGACTAGTGCACTTGTTGCTAGAATAGAGGCTAGACAGGAGACTAGATGTGAGGAAGCAATGTCTACTTCTTTACACTCGAAGAAAAAAGAATCATGCAAGATCGAGCCTCCGCAGATCAACAATGGATGCATCGAGATATCACTAATCCAACTTACAGGAGCAGTTATGGAAGTTGGGTATCTTCTAAAATGTATTCTTGTGGTTCTTGTTTTCTTTGGTCTTAATTTTCTAGTCAAAATTTGGTGATGTATTTCCATGTATCAAAAATCAATGATGAAAAAAAGATATGTGCTTCCAAAGAAAAATGTATGTGAACGGAATGTGTCCGTGCGCCACCGCATTCCAGAAATTTCCTGGACACGACCCCGTTACCCTACCCAAAAGGACAGAATCTGGTCAAAACAGACGTTCGTTTGGGGTCGTGCACTGGAGTTGGCCTAATTCACAGCATGTACGCACGAGTAGATGGGTAAGGGAGGCGACGGACATCTCGGTCACATCGACTAAATCATCCCCAATCCACTACAGTGGCCAGCTAGAGGCACAACAACCACCAACCTCTGCCATCGGCGACTGTCTCACCGGTGCGAGGTAGAAGGCCCCGACACACCAACCTCCTCCTCTGAAGAAGATCCTTCTGGAAGGTGTGTCCCGGGCGTGACTCCATTGGAGTGCCCATTGGCCAGCCCGAGAATCACCGCACAGCGCGCGGCACTATGTCTTGAATCTTATGGATCTGAATATTCATACCACTAGTAGGAAGAATTACATTAAAATTATGCCAAGTAGCACTCCGCATCAAAAATTCTGTTTTTATCATTTACCTACTCGAGGACGAGCAGGAATTAAGCTTGGGGATGCTTGATACGTCTCCAAAGTATCTATAATTTTTGATTGCTCCATGCTATATTATCTACTGTTTTGGGCAATATTGGGCTTTATTATCCACTTTTATATTACTTTCGGGACTAACCTATTAACCGGAGGCCCAGCCCAGCTTTGATGTTTTATGCCCATTTCAGTGTTTTGAAGAAAAGGAATATCAGACGGAGTCGAAACGGAACGAAATCAACTGGAGAAGTTATTTTTGGAAGGAAACACACCTGATGAACTTGGACCCCACGTCAGAAGATACGGGAGCTGACCATGAGGGTAGGGGGCGCGCCCACCCCCCTAGGGTGCACCCCCTGCCTCGTGGGGCCCCCGTGGCTCCCCTGATGTGCCTTTTCTGCCTATATAACTCCACGTGACCTAAAACTTCCAGAACACAAGATAGATCGGGAGTTCCGCCACCATAAGCCTCCGTAGCCACCAAAAGTCAATCGGGACCCTGTTCCGGCACCCTACCAGAGGGGGGAACCCTCACCAGTGGCCATCTTCATCATCCCGGTGCTCTCCATGACGAGGAGGGAGTATTTCTCCCTCAGGGCTGAGGGTATGTACCAGTAGCTATGTGTTTGATTTCTCTCTCTCTCGTGTTCTTGAGATGATACGATCTTGATGTATCGCGAGCTTTGCTATTATATTTGGATCCTATGATGTTTCTTCCCCCCTCTACTCTCTTGTAATGAATTGAGTTTCCCCTTTGGAGTTATCTTATCGGATTGAGTCTTTAAAGATTTGAGAACACTTGATGTATGTCTTGCCATGGATATCTGTGGTGACAATGGGATACCGCGTGCCACTTGATGTATGTTTTGGTGACCAACTTGCGGGTTCCGCCCATGAACCTATGCATAGGGGTTGACACACGTTTTCGTCGTGATTCTCCGGTAGAACTTTGGGGCACTCTTTGAGGTCCTTTGTGTTGGTTGAATAGATGAATCTAAGATTGTGTGATGCATATCGTATAATCATACCCACGGATACTTGAGGTGACATTGGAGTATCTAGGTGACATTAGGGTTTTGATTGATTTGTGTCTTAAGGTGTTATTCTAGTACGAACTCTAGGGCTGTTTGTGACACTTATAGGAATAGCCCAACGAATTGATTGGAAAGAATAACTTTGAGGTGGTTTCGTACCCTACCATAATATCTTCGTTTGTTCTCCGCTATTAGTGACTTTGGAGTGACTCTTTGTTGCATGTTGAGGGATAGTTATATGATCCAATTATGTTATTATTGTTGAGGGAACTTACACTAGCGAAAATATGAACCCTAGGCCTTGTTTCAACACATTGCAATACCGTTTACGCTCACTTTTATCACTTTCTACCTTGCTGTTTTTATTATTTCAGATTACAAATACCTTTATCTACTATCCATATACCACTTGTTTCACTATCTCTTCGCCGAACTAGTGCACCTATACAATTTACCATTGTATTGGGTGTGTTGGGGACACAAGAGACTCTTTGTTATTCAGTTGCAGGGTTGCTTGAGAGAGACCATCTTCATCCTACGCCTCCTATGGACTGATAAACCTTAGGTCATCCACTTGAGGGAAATTTGCTACTGTCCTACAAACCTCTGCACTTGGAGGCCCAGCAACGTCTACAAGAAGAAGGTTGTGTGGTAGACATCAAGCTCTTTTCTGGCGCCGTTGCCGGGGAGGTGAGTGCTTGAAGGTATATCTTTAGATCTTGCAATCGAGTCTTTTAGTTTCTTGTTTTATCACTAGTTTAGTCTATAAAAGAAAACTATAAAAAATGGAATTGAGTTTGTCTCATACGCTTCACCTTTTTAATATCTTTCTTGAGTATGATGGAAAGGATAATTGTGCTCAAGTGCTAGAAGAAGAAATCTATAAAATGTTTGGCACTAAATATTTGAATGATGAGCATGATTGCAATGTTGTTAGTATGAATTCCTTGAATATCTATGATGCTAATGATATGCAAAGCCACAAGCTTGGGGAAGCTATGTTTGATGAAGATGATATTTTTTGTCCCCCAAGCTTTGATGAGCAAACTTATTATGATGAAAGCATGCCTCCTATCTATGATGATTATTGTGATGACACGTATGCTTTAAAGAATAATGATAACAATGAAACTTGTCATCTTGATTTCAATTTTCAATCCCATGATAGTTACTTTGTTGAGTTTACTCCCACTATTATTCATGAGAAGAATTCTGCTTATGTGGAGAGTAGTAAATTTTCTATGCTTGTAGATCATGAAAAGAATGTTGTAGGTGCTGGTTATATTGTTGAATTCATTCATGATGCTACTGAAAATTATTATGAGGGAGGAACATATGCTTGTAGGAACTGCAATAATATCAAGTTTCCTCTCTATGTGCTTAAAGTTTTGAACTTATGCTTGTTTTACCTTCCTATGCTAGTTGATTATTGTTCCCATAAGTTGTTTTCTCACAAAATCCCTATGCATAGGAAGCATGTTAGACTTAAATGTGCTAGTCATATTCTTCATGATGCTCTCTTTATGTTACAATTCTTATCATTTACGTGAGCATCATTGAAATCATCATGCCTAGCTAGGGGCGTTAAACGATAGCACTTGTTGGGAGGCAACCCAATTTTATTTTAGTTCCTTGATTTTTGTTCCTGTTTAGTAATAAATAATTCATCTAGCCTCTGTTTATATGTGGTTTTATGTGTGTAATTAGTGTTTGTGCCAAGTAGAACCTTTGGGGAGACTTTGGGAAAGTCTTGTTGATCATGCTGTCAAAAACAGAAACTTTAGCGCTCACGAGAATTGCTGCCATTTTTATTTGGAGAGTGATCTTTAGTTAATTATTTTTGAAGATTATTAATAGGTAAATTCCTCAGGTCCAACAATTTATTTGAAAATTTTATGAGTTCCATAAGTATACGTTTGATCCAGATTACTACAGACTGTTCTGTTTTTGACAGATTCTGTTTTTCGTGTGTTGTTTGCTTATTTTAATGAATCTATGGCTAGTAAAATAGTTTATAATCCATAGAGAAGTTGGAATACAGTAAGTATAACACCAATATAAATAAATAATGAGTTCATTACAGTACCTTGAAGTGGTCTTTTGTTTTCTTTCGCTAACGGAGCTCACGAGTTTTCTACTTTAAGTTTTGTGTTGTGAAGTTTTCAAGTTTTGGGTAAGGATTCGATGGACTATGGAATAAGGAGTGGCAAGATCCTAAGCTTGGAGATTCCCAAGGCACCCCAAGGTAATATTCAAGGACAACCAAGAGCCTAAGCTTGGGGATGCCCCGGAAGGCATCCCCTCTTTCATCTTCGTTCATCGGTAACTTTACTTGGAGCTATATTTGTATTCGCCACATGATATGTGTTTTGCTTGGAGGGTCAATTTATTTTTTTAGGATTTGCTTGCTGTTATTTAGAACAATGTTTTGCATCTTTTATTTCAATAAAAGTGGCATTGATAGCCTTTACTATGCCTATGTTACAAGTATACATGTTGCTGTTTGAAAACAGAAAGTTTACCGCTGTTGCAATAATTTCCTAGAAAAGTAAGAATGTGATAAAATGTTGAAACCTTTTGCATATTAAGATCTGATAAATCTAATACAGTGGGAAATTTTTTTCATAATTTTTTGAGCTATGGAAGTATGGATGTTGCTGCATTCTTGACAGACTATCCTGTTTAGGCAGATTGCTGTTATGTTTGCATTGTTTGCATATGCTTGATTCTTTAATGATTCTATTTGAGGATAGGACTATTAAATATGCATAGGCATTTAGTATGCAATGTTGAATAATAATTTTAGTGATTTGCTACAGTAGATTATGATAAGGTTTTTGCAATGGTTTATACTAACTTATCTCACGAGTCCTTGTTGAGTTTTGTGTGGATGAAGCTTTTGAGATTTAGGGAGACCGTGATATGAGAGGAATTAAGGAGACACAAAATCTCAAGCTTGGGGATGCCCAAGGCACCCCAAGATAATATTTCAAGAAGTCTCAAGCATCTAAGCTTGGGGATGCCCCGGTTGGCATCCCACCTTTCTTCTTCAACAACTATCGGTTAGTATAGGTTGATCCTAAGTTTTTGCTTCTTCACATGATGTTTGCTATTCCTAGATGTCATTTTATTTTGCTTTGCTTGCTGTTTGAATAAAGTACCAAGATCTGAAATTATTAAATGTTAGAGAGTCTTCACATAGTTGCATAATTATTCGACTACTCATTGATCTTCACTTATATCTTTCGGAGTAGTTTGTCATTTGCTCTAGTGCTTCAGTTATATCTTTTAGAGCATGGTGGTAGTTTTATTTTGAAGAAATAGATGAACTCTCATGATTCACTTATATTATTTTGAGAGTCTTAAATAGCATGGTAATTTTCTTAAAATCCTAATATGCTAGGTATACAAGATTAATAATAAAATTCTCTTATGAGTGTGTTGAATACTAAGAGAAGTTTGATGCTTGATGATTGTTTTGAGATATGGAGATGGTGATATTAGAGTCATGCTAGTTGAGTAGTTGTGAATTTGAGAGATACTTGTGTTGAAGTTTGTGATTCCTGTAGCATGCACGTATGGTGAACCGTTATGTAACGAAGTCGGAGCATGAGGTGTTTATTGATTGTCTTCCTTATGAGTGGCGGTCGGGGACGAGCGATGGTCTTTTCCTACCAATATATCCCCCTAGGAGCATGCACGTAGTACTTTGTTTCGATAACTAATAGATTTTTGCAATAAGTATGTGAGTTCTTTATGACTAATGTTGAGTCCATGGATTATACGCACTCTCACCCTTCCACCTTTGCTAGCCTCTCTAGTACCGCACAACTTTCGCCGGTACCATAAACCCACCATATACCTTCCTCAAAACAGCCACCATACCTACCTATTATGACATTTCCATAGCCATTCTGAGATATATTGTCATGCAACTTTCCACCGTTCCGTTTATTATGACACGCTTCATCATTGTCATATTGCTTTGCATGATCATGTAGTTGACATTGTGTTTGTGGCAAAGCCACCGTTAATAATTATTTCATACATGTCACTCTTGATTCATTGCATATCCCGGTACACCGCCGGAGGCATTCATATAGAGTCATACTTTGTTCTAGTATCGAGTTGTATCATTGAGTTGTAAATAAATAGAAGTGTGATGATCATCATTCAATAGAGCATTGTCCCCAAAAAATAGAAAGGCCAAATAAAAAAAGAAAGGACAAAGAAAAAAGAAAGGCCAAATAAAAAAAGGAAAGGCCAAATAAAAAAATAAATAAAAAGGGGTACTATCCTTTTTCCACACTTGTGCTTCAAAGTAGCACCATGATATAGCGAGTCTCATATGTTGTGCTTCAAAGTAGCACCATGTTCTTCATATAGAGAGTCTCATATGTTGTCACTTTCATATACTAGTGGGAATCTTTCATTATAGAACTTATCTTGTATATTCCAATGATGGGCTTCCTCAAAATGCCCTAGGTCTTCGTGAGCAAGCGAGTTGGATGCACACCCACTAGTTTATTTTGTTGAGCTTTCATATACTTATAGCTCTAGTGCATCCGTTACATGGCAATCCCTACTCACTCACATTGATATCTATTGATGGGCATCTCCATAGCCCGTTGATACGCCTAGTCGATGTGAGACTATCTTCTCCATTTTTGTCTTCTCCACAACCACCATTCTATTCCACCTATAGTGCTATTGTCAGGACCCCGACTCGATGTCACATCGATCTAGCCGGTAACACCTCATATCACTTTGCGGCCTCACGCACGGTATCCCCACGGGTGTCGCCTTACCTTTGCCCGGGACCGTTTGCGCCTTTTGGCTCACGTATATGATAGTGTCGCTAGCATCCATATGATAAGGAGCCCGGGCTGACATGGCTAGTCGTAAACCCAAAGTGGCACAGACTTACAGGGACAGGCATCCATGACCCAGCATCGAACGTGTCGGTCATCAGCGAGTGAAACCAGGCTGTAGCACTGGGCTAGCAGGACTCCGATGAACCGGGCTGTAGCGGGCTAACAGGACTCCGGTATTCATCGCGTGACATTTCCCCGAAGGGACAGACACAGGAACGAAGAAGGACACATGCCGGCCAGCCTAAGTGTTCCGGAGCAATAGCAAGCTACCATGGCTCAGTGGAAACACTAGGAGACATTTCCCGGTAAGCGAGGCTACTAAAGATAAACAACTAGATGGTCAGATCCCACACATACCAAGCATTTCAATAACATACACACAATATGCTCGATATGTGCAATACAACATGGCATCACAAAATGACTCTACGACTCAAGTAGTTTATTCAATAGGCTCCGAGGAGCGAGATATTACAAACAGGGGTCTCATGACCCAACATTCAGAGCATACAAATCAAAGCACAAGCGGAAGCTATCATGTCTGGGTACAGACATCTATAAATGAAAAAGGCTGAGAAGCCTGACTATCTATCAGATCCTGCCGAGGGCACAAGATCGTAGCTGAGGTAACAAGCTAAACGTCAAAGTCCACGTGAAACTACTAGCGAGACCGAAGTCTCTCTGCAAAAACATAAATAGGCAAACGTGAGTACAAATGTACCCAGCAAGACTTACATCAGAACTATCTACATATGCATCATTATCAACAAAGGGGATGGTGGGGTTTAACTGCAGCAAGCCAGCTTTGACTCGGTGGCTATCCTAAACTACGACTGCAAGCGACTCTTTTGAGGTGGCGCACACGAGTCCACATATTCACCATATCAATACACCACTATGGATCCGCTCCCGTCTCCCTACGAGAACGCCATCCATAGCACTCACGCTTATCTTGCGTATTTTAAAGTATCCACTTTCTCTTGTCTATGAACTGATATAAGCAACCCAGAAGTCCTTTTCCGCGGACACGGCTATTCGAATAGATGATGTTAACCCTGCAGGGGTGTACTTATTCATACATGTTTCCACCACTTAGCGTCTGCACACGACATGTGCTCGGCAGACTTCAAGCGAAAGCCGACGTGGGTGTAGACCACGACCTACCTAAACACCCAAGTCTCTAGTCCAGGTTTATCGCCTATTCGGGTTCCATCCATGAGGAGATCCGGCCGGAGTTTCGCTCACAGCCCCAAACGATGTGAACAGGGTTCCTGAGATACCTAACGGGCATCCGGTACACCGTGCCACGTACCTACCGCATCACAGCCCACCCCTACGGTCAGCGCTGTCCACGGCCTCCAGTAAGCTACAAACACCAGAAACTACTTGCAACTCCTGGACAGAGGACAAGGGTGAATAAGAAGTTGAGCGGGGTCATATTTCAGGGCCCAATGTATGGTAGTAACTGAATCATGGATCACAAACACAGAACTCAGTTCCTGAGGACGGCTACAATGAGACAACCCACCATGTACTCCTACATGGCCTCTCACCGCTACCTTTACCAAATCGTGTTCACACACTTAGCTCACACACAGTAGGACATGTTCACACGCCTCTGATTCATCCCCGATGAATCAGACCTGACTCAACTCTAAGCAGTAGCAGGCATGACAAACAAGCATGAATGAGTAGGCACAACAGGGCTCAAACAACTCCTACTCATGCTAGTGGGTTTCATCTATTTACTGTGGCAATGACAGGTCATGCAAAGGATAAAGGGGTTCAACTACCGCAGCATGTAACAGTTGAATCGGTGTTGTCCTAATGCAGTAAAAGAGAGCAGGAGCGAGAGGGTAGGATTGTATCGGAATGAACAAGGGGGTTTTGCTTGCCTGGCACTTCTGAAGATAACATTGAGTCTTCATCAGTGTCAACGATCACATCATCGGTATCACGTCTATCGAGAGGGGACAAATACCGGCAACACAGAAAGGAACACAATCAATGCAATGCACAATATGATGCATGCTCATGACATGGCAATATGAATGTGTTTTGGGCTAATGCAACTAGCAACAGATTAAATGAAGTTGGTTTGAATATAAAATTCAAATTCAAACTCCATATGTGATTATTCAAATGCCATTCACTTCATTTGCCCTAAACAGTAGTGATAAGTTGTTCTAACATGCATGAAAATGGTACAGATGGATTCCTTGAATTTTTCTGATAATTTTTCATATATCATTTATTTAATTTGGAGTTACGGTTAATTTTCTATGATTTATAGAAGTTTTAGGCATTTTCTGGAATTTCCTGAATAATAATAAATCCAGAAATGAATTACTGCGTCAGCATGACTTCACAGTGACGTCAGCAAGTCAACGGCGTTGTCCAGGTCAAATCTGACCTATGGGACCCACATGTCAGCTGCACAGTGATTTAACAGAGTTTAATTAACTTAATTAAATGGTTAGCCGGGTTAATTAAAGGGTAGGGCCCACCTGTCAGTGAGTCAGTGGGTTAGCTAAAATTTAATTAGCATCTAAACTAAATTAGCAGGGCCCCGGGCCCACATGTAAATGACCCAGGGGGGGTCAAACCCCTGGTCAACAGGGCCTACCACGCCGGCGGTTCGTCGCCGGTGGCAACAGGCGCGGCGGAGGGCTCGGGTTCGCTCCTCCGGCGTCCAAATGGACGGAGGAGAGCGGCTACGGGGAGCTGGAGCTCACCCGCGCCCGTTTCAGCAAGCAGCAGCAGCTAGGGCGGCCGGAGACGACGGCCCCGAGCTTGGCAGCGGCGGCCGGAGCTCGGGCGTGCTCGGGTTCGGCGTTACACGGCACGGCGAGGTCAGCTGAGGGTCTCTACGGATTACTGGGGTCGTCAGGAGCACTCGAAGGCAACGAGCGCAGGTGGAGGACCCCGGGAGCACGAAGCTCACCGGCCATGGCGGACGGCGGCTTCGGGTGCTTGTGGGGCGGCGGCTACAGGGTGCGCGAGAGAGAGAGAGGTGAGGGGAAACGACGGCAAGCTCACAGGGATGCAGCAGGGTGGCTCAGTGGGCTCGGAGACGCACCGGAGCCGACGAATTTGACGAAGATGGCCGGCGGGTCCGAGGTAGAAGACGACGGCGATGGCGGCGATGCAGGGCTTCCGGAGGGCTGTGGAACGGTGGGGAGGAAGAGGGGGTCGAGGCGGAGCTCCTGGGTGCATTGGCGAGGCTAGGGGTGGCCGGTGGCCATGGGTACGGCGACGATGACGGCGAGCTCCGCTCGGTGGTGTGCGCGGGAGGGAAGCAGAGGAGGGAACGGGGTCCAGGGGAAGAGAGGGGAGGTGCAGGGGGCGAGGGGGAGTGCGTGGCGCCCTCGGGTGCCTCCAGCGGCGAGCAGGTAAGCAGGAGGTGGCCGGAGCGTGCGCGCGCGCGTCGGGCACACGCCCTCCTGCCTACTGGCAGGAGGTTGAAGACGGTGGCGACCGGGGTGGGCTGGGCCGCACAGTGCTGGACCAGCACAGGAGCTGGGCCGGCTCTGGTGGGCTGCACGGGTGAGGCCAGGTAAGTACTGTTCCTTTTAATTTTTCTGTTCTGTTTCCCTTTTTATTTTATTTTGCCACTGTTTTCAAATTCAAAATAATTTCATACAGTGCCAAAACATTCTGAAATATTTTATGTTACCTCTCTGGACTATTCCAAAAGTACATAAAACATTTCAAAGCATTTGAAAATATATTCATTGTATATTATGAATATATCCCCAAATTCAAATAGATTATTGATTTAAATTCAGAGACCAAATAATTCCTTAAAAATATTCCAGAATTTTGGTTTGATATATAACTCTTGCCAAAATTCACAAAACTATTTTTAGGGCATTTTGGATTCACAGAATGCAATTTAAAGGGTGCTTGCCCTTCTTTTAATTAGGGTTTTGAGGCTTCTGAATTCCTCAGTTCAAATTTCATTTGAATTTAAACATGATGCAGCAACCAAGCTAGTCCAAGGCCAGGGTAAAGCTAGGGATGTGACAGCTATGTCCATGGCTCACGCTCATGTATTGCGTGAAGATTGAAAAAGTTTGAGAACATCAAAAGTATGAAACAATTGCTTGGCTTGTCATCGGGGTTGTGCATGATTTAAATATTTTATGTGGTGAAGATGGAGCATAGCTAGACTATATGATTTTGTAGGGATAGCTTTCTTTGGCCATGTTATTTTGAGAAGACATAATTGCTTAGTTAGTATGCTTGAAGTATTATTATTTCTATGTCAATATGAACTTTTGTCTTGAATCTTATGGATCTTAATATTCATACCACAAGTAGGAAGAATTACATTAAAATTATGCCAAGTAGCACTCCGCATCAAAAATTCTGTTTTTATCATTTACCTACTCGAGGACGAGAAGGAATTAAGCTTGGGGATGCTTGATACGTCTCCAACGTATCTATAATTTTTGATTGCTCCATGCTATATTATCTACTGTTTTGGGCAATATTGGGCTTTATTATCCACTTTTATATTACTTTTGGGACTAACCTATTAACCGGAGGCCCAGCCCAGCTTTGCTGTTTTATGCCTATTTCAGTGTTTTGAAGAAAAGGAATATCAGACGGAGTCGAAACGGAACGAAATCAACTGGAGAAGTTATTTTTGGAAGGAAACACACCTGATGAACTTGGACCCCACGTCAGAAGATACAGGAGCTGCCCACGAGGGTGCGGGGCGCGCCCACCCCCCTAGGGCGCGCCCCCTGCCTCGTGGGCCCCCCGTGGCTCCCTTGATGTGCCTTTTCTACCTATATAACTCCACGTGACCTAAAACTTCCAGAACACAAGATAGATCGGGAGTTCCGCCGCCAGAAGCCTCCGTAGACACCAAAAGTCAATTGGGACCCTGTTCCAGCACCCTGCTGGAGGGGGGAACCCTCGCCGGTGGCCATCTTCATCATCCTGGTGCTCTCCATGATGAGGAGGGAGTAGTTCTCCCTCAGGGCTGAGGGTATGTACCAGTAGTTATGTGTTTGATCTCTCTCTCTCTCTCTCTCATGTTCTTGAGATGATACGATCTTGATGTATCGCGAGCTTTGCTATTATATTTGGATCCTATGATGTTTCTTCCCCCCTCTACTCTCTTGTAATGAATTGAGTTTCCCCTTTGGAGTTATCTTATCGGATTGAGTCTTTAAAGATTTGAGAACACTTGATGTATGTCTTGTCGTGGATATCTGTGGTGACAATGGGATACCGCGTGCCACTTGATGTATGTTTTGGTGACCAACTTGCGGGTTCCGCCCATGAACCTATGCATAGGGGTTGGCACACGTTTTCGTCGTGATTCTCCGGTAGAACTTTGGGGCACTCTTTGAGGTCCTTTGTGTTGGTTGAATAGATGAATCTGAGATTGTGTGATGCATATCGTATAATCATACCCACGGATACTTGAGGTGACATTGGAGTATCTAGGTGACATTAGGGTTTTGATTGATTTGTGTCTTAAGGTGTTATTCTAGTACGAACTCTAGGGTTGTTTGTGACACTTATAGGAATAGCCCAACGGATTGGTTGGAAAGAATAACTTTGAGGTGGTTTCATACCCTACCATAATCTCTTCGTTTGTTCTCCGCTATTAGTGACTTTGGAGTGACTCTTTGTTGCATGTTGAGGGATAGTTATATGATCCAATTATGTTATTATTGTTGAGGGAACTTACACTAGCGAAAGTATGAACCCTAGGCCTTGTTTCAACACATTGCAATACCGTTTACGCTTACTTTTATCACTTGCTACCTTGCTGTTTTTATTATTTCAGATTACAAATACCTTTATCTACTATCCATATACCACTTGTTTCACTATCTCTTCGCCGAACTAGTGCACCTATACAATTTACCATTGTATTAGGTGTGTTGGGGACACAAGAGACTCTTTGTTATTTGGTTGCAGGGTTGCTTGAGAGAGACCATCTTCATCCTACGCCTCCTACGGATTGATAAACCTTAGGTCATCCACTTGAGGGGAATTTGCTACTGTCCTACAAACCTCTGCACTTGGAGGCCCAACAACGTCTACAAGAAGAAGGTTGTGTAGTAGACATCAGTGATCTTCGCCGGTTGGAAGGCCGACGGAACCGTTTTCGTCGCTATGGAGGGCGTCAATGTGACCCACGTCTTACGCATGGTGCCCGAGGACCTGGTGCTTGCGATGGTGCCGGGCCTTCTGGTGTTCCACCTAAACCGGACATGCCGGCGGTGCCGCTGCTCCCAGCCTAGATTCTTGCCAGACCGGCCACTCAAATGTTGTACACGGACAAGGTAATGGAGCAAGCGGACAAAGCAATGGATGTCGACGCCGTAGGCGTTGAGACGTAACTTGCGGCTCCCTCACCACCGCGTCTGTGCCCAGTGCGTGTCTGGGGGCCATGCGTGACTCTGCCGCCGTCTTCACCGCAGGACTACGACGTCCAGGACTACGAGGACCAGGAGAAGGCCGAACCTGCACCACACGTGCCGCTCGTGGGGCCCGCACAGCCGGACTCCCCGCATCTTCCATCTTCGATGCCGACGCAGGAGGCGGTAGCCGCTTGGGCTTGATCGTCGAGCGCTAGCCTCAGGCTGCGCCTCCCTGCATGGATTGCTACACTCGAGGACATCTTCGACAACGGGGCGAGCAGCTCGACCGGCCCATCGACATACCGCCGCTGGCACATAGTATCGCGGGCCGTGCTGTAGCACAGCCGCTCGGTGGTTCTCTGACTAGCCAATGGCCACTCCAATGGCGTCGTGCCTGGGACGCACCTTCCTGGTGGATCTTCTTCCGGCTTAGGGCTTCGCCTAAGCACTACGACAATATGACCGAGGTGGATTATGGTGGAGGGGGGCACCGCACACGGCTAAAAGATCAGTGATCAACTTGTGTGTCTATGGGGTGCCCCCTGGCCATGTATATAAAGGATGGAGGGTGGAGGAGGCCCGCCCTCATAGGGCGCGCCCACAGTGTGGAGTCACTCCCTAGTCCTAGTAGGATTCCACATCCCACATGGAATAGGAAAAAGGGAAGGGAGAAGGAGAAGGAAGGAAGGGGGCGCCCCCTTTCCCTAATCCAATTCGGACCAGTCCATGCGGAATGGGCGCGGCCACCCTTGAGGCCTTTCTCTCCTTTCCCGTATGGCCCATTAAGGCCCAATACGAATTCCTGTAACTCTCCGGTACTCTGAAAAATACCCGAATCACTCGAAACCTTTCCGATGTCCGAATATAGCCATCCAATATATCGATCTTTACGTCTCGACCATTTTGAGACTCCTCGTCATGTCCCCGATCCCATCCGGGACTCTGAACAAACTTCGGTCATCAAATCACATAACTCATAATACAAATCATCACAGAATGTTAAACGTGCGGACCCTACGGGTTTGAGAAATATGTAGACATGACCTAGACTCATCTCCTGTCAATAACCAATAGCGGAACCTAGATGCTCATATTGGTTCCTACATATTCTACGAAGATCTTTATCGGTCAAACCGCATAATAACATATGTTGTTCCCTTTGTCATCGGTATGTTACTTGCCGGAGATTCGATCGTTGGTATCTCGATACCTAGTTCAATCTCGTTACCGGAAAGTCTCTTTACTCGTTCCGTAATGCATCATCCTGCAACTAACTCATTAGTAACATTGCTTGCAAGGCTTATAGTGATGTGCATTATCGAGAGGGCCCAAAGATACCTCTCTGACAATCGGAGTGACAAATCCAAATCTCGATCTATGACAACTCAACAAGTACCATCAGAGACACCTGTAGAGCACCTTTATAATCACCCAGTTACGTTGTGACGTTTGGTAGCACACAAAGTGTTCCTCCGGTATCCGAGAGTTGCATAATCTCATAGTCATAGGAACATGTATAAGTCATGAAGAAAGAAATAGCAATATACTAAACGATCAAGTGCTAAGCTAACGGAATGGGTCAAGTCAATCACATCATTCTCTAATGATGTGATCCCATTAATCAAATGACAACTCATGTCTATGGCTAGGAAACTTAACCATCTTTGATTAAACGAGCTAGTCAAGTAGAGGCATACTAGTGACACTCTGTTTGTCTATGTATCCACACATGTACTAAGTTTCCGGTTAATACAACTCTAGCATGAATAATAAACATTTATCATGAAATAAGGAAATAAATAATAACTTTATTGTTGCCTCTAGGGCATATTTCCTTCAATTCAGGCCATTTCGGTCTATGCCATGAGTATTTTTAAATTTCCCGTATCCCTCTTTGATGAATTATCTCAGATTATTCAGAATTTTTGGTGGGGTGATGAGGATAATAGAAGGAGAACTCATTGGTTGGCTTGGGATAAGATGACAAGATGAAAATGTGAAGGGGGTATGGGCTTTCGTGATCTCAGGCTATTTAATCAAGCTCTTCTGGCCAAACAAGCATGGCGTTTATTGGTTTTTCCGGACTCTTTGTGTGCTAAGGTGATGAAAGCAAAATATTATCCGCATGGACATCTTATTGATATGGTCTTCCCGCAATCGTCATCGCTTCCGTGGCAAGGTATTATGCACGGCCTTGAATTATTGAAACAGGGTGTAATCTATAGAGTTGTTGATGGGACCAGTATAAACATATGGAGAGACAATTGGATTCCTAGGGAGTCTGGCCTGAAGATTACTGCCAAGAAAAACAAAACAAGAATCAAATGGGTGTCCGAGTTATTCAGGTCAGATACTAGGAGGTGGGAGAATCTGATCAGGCACCTATTTCACCCTCATGATGCAGAAGAAATTTTAAAGTCGCACATGCTGAATTTGGGTGAGGGAGATTTTATTGCCTGGCATCATGAGAAAAGTGGCATGTTTTCAGTTAAGAGTGTGTACAGACTTGCTCAGAACCTCATGGACTCGAAGGTTAATCTGGGAAATTCTAGTGTAGCAGTAAATGAGGAAAGGAGGATCTAGAATATTATCTGGAAAGCTAATGTCCCTCAAAACATTAGAATATTTGCTTGGCAGGTGGCTTCTAATAGTTTGGCGGTTCTAGTTAACAGGGTTAAACACCATCAAGCTATCCTGAGAACGTGCACAATTTGTGGCATCGAAGATGAATGCACTTTTCATTCATTGGTGAGTTGCCCAAAGGCACGTGCACTTCGTTTGGCCTTGAGAAAGGTGTGGAATTTGCCTGTCGAAGTGCTTTTTAAACATACTGGGACAAATTGGTTTCTTATTTTACTGGATCAATTAAGTCCGACGACGCGTGAGCAAACTATATTCTTGTTATGGAGAGCCTAGCATTTGAGAAATGATTTGATTTTTGCTAAAGGTAAAGAATCCATCTTAGCCTGTGTGAATTTTCTACATAATTTTTGGGCTTCCTTTTCGTCTTGTCACACAAAAACGCAGGGAGTGATAAGTAACAAAGGCAAGGAATTGGGGAGGGCATTCAGGATTCGAATAATGTGGAGAGGAAGGATGTTAGTTGGAACCCTCCCAACGCGGAGTTTTTCAAGATTAATGTTGATCTAAGTTTTGTGGACGCAATCAATGTCGCGAGTGTGGGGGTGGTTGTTAGAAATCATACTAAAGAAGTAGTCATTTCCTCTTGGGATTATATTGGAGCCTGCTATAGCATTGAAGAAGCAGAACTTAGAGCGACAATATCCGGATAGTATATCGGTATCACCCTTCACAAACCCATCATTTTAGAAACTGACTGTTCTTTTGTGGCTGGTGTTCTAGAAAATGACAGGTTTGACAGATCTCCCCTTGTTGACCTAAAGAAGGAAGCATTCAGTATTTCTAAGATGCTGGCGAATGTGAAGATCTCCAAGATTAGGTGGAAAGCTAATAAGGTGGCGCATGAGATAGCTAAGTTTAGTTTTAATAATAGGTCTGACGGTGTTCTTATTAGTAGTGTTCCGGCCTGTGTGGCAGATGTTGTAATGAATGATTGTACTAATATTCTATTTTAATTAATACTAGTAAATGTGTACATGCAATGCATGTTGATATTAGGTAATATATTAATTACACCCTAATATTAGGTAGGATATTATTTGCGTATTAATTATGTAATTAGTATTGGCGTTAATATTTGGTATGATGTTAACTGTACACTAAACATGTTGAGCGCTCACCATTGGAGCAGCCTCAGTCGTTGGATTGACTTGATTTGACGGCCGAGATTTGTTGGATCTGCCTCTTTGGGTCTTTCTATATTGGTATAGATATGGGTGGGGTTTTCAAAAAAAGAATAAGGTCTACACTACTTGATAGTGATTACCTCAAAGCAAAAATGAAAGCACACATATTATGGCATGAAAGTAGCCATACGAGTGTCTACGCCACTTTGTGGTAATTACCTCTATGTGTTCTACAAAACAAAGTTCTACGCCATTTATGGTGATTATCTTTTGTAGAAAGTCATATTTTGGGTCGTTTGGGATTTTCCTAGACCTTTATATTTGAGTCAAGCATTTTATTTTACACACAATTAATTTACATGAGTGTAAATTAATGCGCATGATATTTTCATGCAGGGTATGGCCGACATATCCAAGAAGGAATTTGCTGAGTTTGCCATTGATGGTAGAAATTATCTAAGTTGGGCCATGGATGTCAAGATTAACTTTGCGACCAGGAATCTGGTCAGCATTATAACCACATCTACTCAAGGTGCTCCTGCTATCGCAGATATGACAAAGTATGCTTCTTTGCAATTCATTCGACGCCACCTTGATCCTGCTATGGAAGAAGAGTACATGATGGAGGAAAGTCCTCTATCATTGTGGAACTCCTTAAAGGAGCATTATGATCAACAAAGGTCGGTGATGTTGCCTGAAGCACAAAGAGAATGGGCACTTATCCGTTTCCAGCATTTTAAGTCCATTGCAGCATACAATTCTGTCGTGCATCAAATCAACTCTAAGTTGAGATTCTGCAATAATGCAGTTTCAGATGCGGATCTCATTGAAAAGACACTCTCTACTTTCCATCCTAATATGAGGATTCTTGTTGAACAACATCGTCAGTAGAAATACATGAAGCATTCTGAGTTGATATATGCACTTCTTCAGGCAGAAAAGCGTAGTGAAATTCTGGATAAGAGTATTATGTCCCGTCCAACGGGAACACAGCCGCTGCCTAAAGCACATTTTAATTCTTAGAATACTCAAAAGTCCCATGGTCCCAAAAGGAACCATAGAAAGTTTAAAGGAAAGTGGAGATGCAATGAGAATTAGAATAGCAATGGAGTTCAAAAGGACAAGAATCATTTTAAGAAAAATGATAAGGGTAGAAGCTCTCAATCTTGCTACAGATGTGGTTGTACTACTCATCATGCAAGGAAGTTTACAACTTCTAAGCATTTGGTGACGCTGTATCAGCAATCAGTTGGCAAGGGAAAGAAGGATCAAGGGAACCAGTACGAAGCTCACTTCACTGGTCCAATGATTGAAAGTTCTCAAGACGTTCATCGGAACAAAGTTTATGACAACATGGAGAACCAAGATCAGGCTCAGCAAAGGGAAGGACCGCCACTTAATGTTGATGACATGTTGGTAGACTTCACTTCTACTAAAGACATATATGGAGATATGCTTTGATCTTCCAATAATGTCATAAGTATTTTGATAATGTCCTTAGTTATGTTGTGTGTTGTAAAATAATTATGTCCTCGGACATATGGTAATGTAATAATTATGTACTTATACATAATGTATTATAATATGTAAGCAGACATACATAGTATGTAATGTATGTGTTAGTTATATATGAGATTGGATAAATAATGAATTTTATTCTTTTACTCTATAGAAAACTTTGAGAAACAATCCAATGGAGGAGGAAATTTTTTTAGTAGACAGTGGTGCCTCTAACACAATTCTACGGGAGGTTAAATACTTCCAAAGTCTCAAAATGTGTAAGGGAAGTGTTATGACAATTGGTGGTCATGACATGGTAATTGTTGGTTCTGGTCAAGCCACATTTACACCCCTGAATGGTACGAAACTTGAAATCCAGGAGGCATTATTGTATTCGGATTCAACTCGTACCCTGTTGAGTTTTAAGGATATCTGCATGAATGGCTACCACCATTGAAACTCATGAAGACAATGCGGTTGAAAGCCTACTCATAACTCAACAGAAGGAATCCGACAAGGGAATCCTTGAGATACTGCCTGCTCTATCTTTTGGACTGTATTACACATACATCAAGCCAGAGCAACATTTGGCATACAAAATAATTTTTCAGAATCTTGACAAGTTCAAGATATGGCATGATCGCCTGGGGCATCCTGGTGTGGGGATGATGAGAAAAATTATTGATGGTTCAGCTGGACACAACATAACAGTTATTAATTTCCCCAAATCCTCGGATTTCATATGCACTGCATGTGCAACTAGGAAATTAATCACAAGACCTGCAAATCTGAAGATCAAGAATGATCCACTTAATTTTCTTGAACGCATTCAAGGAGATATGTGTGGCCCAATTCAAATGTTATCGTGACCATTTAGGTATTTTATGGTGCTCATTGATGCATCAACAAGATGGTCCAATGTGTGTCTATTATCAACAAGGAACCATGCTTTTGCAAAACTGATCGCTCAAATCATTAATGTAAGGGAAAATCATCCTAAACACGGGATAAAATCCATCAGAATGGATAATTTTGCTGAATTTAGTTCACGAGCATTCAATGATCACTGCCTAGCTTTGGGCATAACTGTGGAGCATTCTGTACCATATGTACACACACAAAATGGTCTTGCGGAATCACTTATCAAGAGGATCAAGTTGATAGCAAGACCATTCCTACAGAACTGTAATCTTCCAACATCTTGTTGGGGACATGCGGTATTGCATGCCGCGGAGTTGATACAAATTCGACCAACTGCATATCATACGACCTCCCCGTTGTAGTTAGTATGTTGAAATCAACCAAGTATTTCCCATCTTTGAAGATTCTGTTGTGTTGTATATATACCGATATCACCACCTCAGCGTACATCGATGGGTCCACATAGAAAAATGGGGATCTATGTGGGGTACCATTCTTCATCGATTATAAAGTACCTGGAACCTCTAACAGGGGATCTATTTACAACCTGGTACGCTGATTGTATCTTTGATGAGGACAATTTTCCGGGATTAGGGGGAGAAAAGAATCACAAAGAATGGCGGGAAATAGATTGGAATGTCAAAGGCATTTAGTCCTTAGATCCACGTATGAATGGCTCTGTACT
Source organism: Triticum aestivum (assembly GCF_018294505.1). Lineage (NCBI taxonomy): Eukaryota > Viridiplantae > Streptophyta > Magnoliopsida > Poales > Poaceae > Triticum > Triticum aestivum. The sequence continues at coordinate 527,431,920 of NC_057800.1, forward strand.
AGAAGTTCAGAAGATTATTAATTTGCAAAATATTGCAAATAATCTACCAGGTGCATTTACTAATTATAAAGGTGTCACTAAATCCCATGTTCCCGCTATGAATGTTGTAGAGAGAGTTGAGATATCTCATAAGACCACTCAACCGCCGAAGAGGGGGAGAAAACTAGACAAAAAGGACAAGGCTTCTCAGAAGCGTCCGCGAGAAGTGAGGATCCCTCAAATAGTAAATGTAGGTCAAACGTGAGTTGATATTCAACCTAGTGTTGAAAGGCACCTAAAGGATGTTATGCATCCAGAACTTAGAACAACTGTGCACACAAATATTGGTGAAGGGGCATCGGTACACCCTGACTCGATTGTTGTGCGAAATCATGATGAGTCAGAAGGTATTGATGAGATTTCCATCAACTATGTTGAATCAGGAGAATCATTCAACAGAAAGACTACAATTGTCGACATATTTTTCACCTCAAAGATTGCAGATGACCTGGCACTGGATCATGAACCTAAGCCATGGCAGAGTGTATGAAATGCTCAGACTGGTCCAACTGGAAGGTTGCAATAGAGGATGAATTGTGCTCGCTTGCCAAGAGAGGGGTACTTACTGCAGTAAGACCTACTCCTCATAATTTTTTCCTCATGGGGGAAAAATGGGCTTTGTTCGTAAACGGAACGAAAACAATGAGGTGGTGATATATAAAGCGAGACTTGTAGAACAAGGGTTTAGACAGAGACCTCGCATCGATTATGATGAAACATATTCTCCTGTGATGAGTGGAATCATGTACCGATACTTGATATCACTGGCAGTGCAAATGAATTTGTATATCCAATTGATGGATGTGGTGACAGCATATTTATATGGGTCACTTAAGACGGATATCTATATGAATGTTCCCGAGGGACTGAAGATTCCAGATCCGAAAGCTAATCGCAACATGTATTGCGTAAAGGTACTGAAGTTGTTATATGTCTTGAGACAGTAAGGTAGAATGTGGGATAACCGACTAAGTGAGTTCCTTCTAAAGAAGGTTATTCAAACAACAATGATTGCCCATGTGTGTTCATCAAGAAATCCACTCATGGATTTTGTATAATTTCCGTGTATGTTGATGACTTGAACATTATTTGGACTACACGAGAAATACATGAGGCAAGTAATCATTTGAAGACGGAATTCGAGATGAAAGATTTCGGTAAAACCAAATATTGTGTTGGTTTGCAACTTGAACATTTTTCTTCAGGAATACTTGTTCATCAGTCTGCTTAGATCCAAAATATATTGGAAAAATTCAATATGGATAAAACATACCCATCAAAATCACCTATGGTCGTCAGATCTCTTGATAGAGATAAAGACCCATTTAGGCCTAAGGGTGATGACGAAGAGATATTTGTTGGGGAATGCAGTATTTCAAAAAAAATCCTATGATCATGCAAGATATATCTAGGAGGTGCATAGCAACGAGAGGGGAGAGTGTGTCTATCTACCCTCGTAGGCCGAAAATGGAAGCGTTTAGTAACGTGGTCGATGTAGTCAAACATCTTCGTGATCCAACCGATCAAGTACCGAACGCACGGCAGCTCCGCGATCTGCACACGTTCAGCTCGGTGACGTCCCTCGAACTCTTGATCCAGTTGAAGCCGAAGGAGAGTTCCGTCAGCACGACGGCGTGGTGATGGTGATGATAAAGTTACTGACGCAGGGCTTCGCCTAAGCACTACGACGATATGACCGAGGTGTGAAATTGTGGAGGAGGGCACCGCACACGGCTAAACGATCAACTTGTGTGTTCTAGGGTGCCCCCCTCCCATGTATATAAAGGAGGGAGAGAGGAGGAGGCCATCCAAGGGTGGCGCGCCCAAGGGTGTTGAGTAGGACTCCCCCCTTCCTATTCCCACAAGGAGAAGGGGGAAGGAGGAGGAGAAGAGAAGGAAAGGGGGGCCGGCCCCCCTAGCCCTAGTGCAATTCGGTTTGGTCTAGGGGGGCGCGTGCCACTCCTTGGCCTACCTCCTCTCTTCCACCACTAGGCCCATGTGGCCTAATAACTTCCCGGGGGGGTTCTGGTAACCCCCTGTACTCCGAAACTTATCCGAAACGACCCGAACCATTCCAGTGTCCGAATGTAACCTTCCAATATATGAATCTTTATGTCTCGACCATTTTGAGACTCCTTGTCACGTCCGTGATCTTATCCGGGACTCCTAACAACCTTCGGTCATCCACTTGCACTAGAGTCAATAATCTAGATTACATAGTAATGATTCTAACACCCAAGGAGTCTTGGTGTTGATCATGTTTTGCTCGTGAGAGAGGCTTAGTCAATGGGTCTGCAACATTTCGATCCGTATGTATCTTCCAAATTTCTATGTCTTCCTCCTTGACTTGATCGCGGATGGAACTGAAGCGTCTCTTGATGTGCTTGGTTCTCTTGTGAAATCTGGATTCCTTTGCCAAGGCAATTGCACCAGTATTGTCACAAAAGATTTTCACTGGACCCGATGCACTAGGTATGACACCTAGATCGGATGTGAACTCCTTCATCCAGACTCCTTCATTTGCTACTTCCGAAGCAGCTATGTACTCCGCTCCACACGTAGATCCCACCACAACACTCTGTTTAGAACTGCACCAGCTTATAGCTCCACCATTCAATATAAATACGTATCCGGTTTGTGACTTAGAGTCATCCGGATCAGTGTCAAATCTTGCATCGACGTAACCATTTACGACGAGCTCTTTGTCACCTCCATAAACGAGAAACATATCCTTAGTCCTTTTCATGTATTTCATGATGTTCTTGACCACTGTCCAGTGATCCACTCCTGGATTACTTTGGTACCTCCCTGCTAAACTAATAGCAAGGCACACATCAGGTCTGGTACACAACATTGAATACATGATAGACCCTATGGCTGAAGCATAGGGAATGACTTTCATTTTCTCTCTATCTTCTGTAGTGGTCGGGCATTGATTCCGACTCAACTTCACACCTTGTAACACAGGCAAGAACCCTTTCTTTGCTTGATCCATTTTGAAATTCTTCAAAACTTTATCAAGGTATGTGCCTTGTGAAAGTCCAATTAAGCGTCTTGATCTATCTCTATAGATCTTGATGCCCAATATATAAGCAGCTTCACCGAGGTCTTTCATTGAAAAATTCTTATTCAAGTATCCTTTTATGCTATTCAGAAATTTAGTATCATTTCCGATCAACAATATGTCATCCACATATAATATCAGAAATGCTACAGAGCTCCCACTCACTTTCTTGTAAATACAGTCTTCTCCAAAAGTCTATATAAAACCATATGCTTTGATCACACTATCAAAGCGTACATTCCAACTCCGAGATACTTGCACCCGTCCATAAATGGATCGCTAGAGCTTGCACACTTTGTTAGCACCTTTTGGGGTGACAAAACCTTCTAGTTGCATCATATACAACTCTTCTTTAAGATATCCATTAAGGAATGTAGTTTTGACATCCATTTGCCAAATTTCATAATCATAAAATGCGGCAATTGCTAACGTGATTCGGACAGATTTAAGCATCGCTACGGGTGAGAAGGTCTCATCATAGTCAACTCCTTGAACTTATCGAAAACCTTTCGCAACAAGTCGAGCTTTGTAGACAGTAACATTACCGTTAGCATCACTCTTCTTCTTGGAGACCCATTTATTCTCTATGGCTTTCCGATCATCGGGCAAGTCAACCAAAGTCACACTTTGTTCTCATACATGGATCCCATCTCAGATTTCATGGCCTTAAGCCATTTTGTGGAATCTGGGCTCATCATCGCTTCCTCATAGTTCGTAGGTTCGTCATGGTCAAGTAACATGACCTCCAGAACAGGATTACCATACCACTCTGGTGCGTATCTTACTCTGGTTGACCTACAAGGTTCGGTAGTAACTTGATTAGAAGTTTCATTATCATCATCATTAGCTTCCTCACTAATTGGTGTAGGAATCACAGGATCTAATTTCTATGATGAACTACTTTCCAATAAGGGAGCAGGTACAATTACCTCATCAAGTTCTACTTTCCCCCCACTCACTTCTTTCGAGAGAAACTCCTTCTCTAGAAAGGATCCATTCTTAGCAACGAATATCTTGCCTTCGGATCTGTGATAGAAGGTGTACTCAACAGTCTCCTTTGGGTATCCTATGAAGACACATTTCTCTGATTTGGGTTCGAGCTTATCAGGTTGAAGCTTTTTCATATAAGCATCGCAGCCCCAAACTTTAAGAAACGACAACTTGGGTTTCTTGCCAAACCACAGTTCATATGGTGTCGTCTCAGCGGACTTAGATGGTGCCCTATTTAACGTGAATGCAGCCGTCTCTAAAGCATAACCCCAAAACGATAGTGGTAAATCAGTAAGAGACATCATAGATCGCACCATATCTAATAAAGTTCGATTACAACGTCCGGACACACCATTACACTGTGGTGTTCCAGGTGGCATAAGTTGCGAAACTATTCTGCATTGTTTCAAATGAATACCAAACTCGTAACTCAAATATTCACCTCCATGATCAGATCATAGAAATTTTATTTTCTTGTTACGATGATTTTCCACTTCACTCTGAAATTCTTTAAACTTTTCAAATGTTTCAGACTTATGTTTCATCAAGTAGATATACCCATATCTGCTCAAATCATCTATGAAGGTCAAAAAATAACGATACCCACCGCGAGCCTCAACACTCATCGGACTGCATACATCAGTATGTATTATTTCCAACAAGTATGTTGCTCGCTCATTGTTCCGGAGAACGAAGTCTTACTCATCTTGCCGATGAGGCATGGTTCGCAAGCATCATGTGATTCATAATCAAGTGATTCCAAAAGCCCATTAGCATGGAGTTTCTTCATGCACTTTACACCAATATGACCTAAACGGCAGTGCCACAAATAAGTTGCACTATCATTATTAACTTTGCATCTTTTCGCTTCAATATTATGAATATGTGTATCACTACTATCGAGATTCAACAAAAATAGACCACTCATCAAGGGTGCATGACCATAAAAGGTATTACTCATATAAATAGAACAACCATTATTCTCTGATTTAAATGAATAACTGTCTCGCATCAAACAAGATCCGGATATAATGTTCATGATCAACGCTGGCACCAAATAACAATTATTTAGGTCTAAAACTAATCCCGACGTTAGATGCAGAGGTAGCGTGTCGATGGCGATCACATCGACTTTGGAACCATTTCCCACGCGCATCGTCACCTCGTCCTTACCTAATCTTCGTTTAATCCGTAGCTCCTGTTTCGAGTTGCAAATATGAGCAACAGAACCAGTATCAAATACCCAGGCGCTACTACGAGCATTAGTAAGGTACACATCAATAACATGTATATCAAATATACCTTTCACTTTGCCATCCTTCTTATCCGCCAAATACTTGGGGTAGTTCCGCTTTCAGTGACCAGCCCCTTTGTAGTAGAAGCACTCAGTCTCAGGCTTAGGTCTAAACTTGGGCTTCTTCACTTGAGCAGCAACTTGCTTGCTGTTCTTCTTGAAGTTCCCCTTCTTCCCTTTGCCTTTTTTCTTGAAACTAGTGGTCTTGTTAACCATCAACACTTGATGCTCCTTCTTGATTTCTACCTCCGCAGCCTTTAGCATTGCGAAGAGCTCGGGAATTGTCTTATCCATCCCTTGCATATTATAGTTCATCATGAAGCTTTTGTAGCTTGGTGGCAGTGATTGAAGAACTTTGTCAATGACACTATCAACCGGAATATTAACTCCCAGCTGAGTCAAGTGATTGTGTCACCCAGACATTCTGAGTATATGTTCACTGATAGAACTATTCTCCTCCATTTTGTAGCTGTAGAAATTATTGGAGACTCCATATCTCTCAATCCGGGCATTTGCTTGAAATATTAACTTCAACTCTTGGAACATCTCATATGCTCCATGACGTTCAAACTGTCGTTGAAGTCCTAGTTCTAAGCCGTAAAGCATGGCACACCGAACTATCGAGTAGTCATCAGCTTTGCTCTGCCAGACGTTCATAACATCTGGTGTTGCTCCCGCAGCGGGCTTTGCACCTAGCGGTGCTTCCAGGACGCAATTCTTTTGTGCAGCAATGAGGATAATCCTGAAGTTACGGACCCAGTCCATGTAGTTGCTACCATCATCTTTCAACTTAGCTTTCTTTAGGAACGCATTAAAATTCAAAGGAACAGTAGAATGGGCCATTGATCTACAACAACATAGACATGCAAAATACTACCAGGTACTAAGTTCATGATAAATTAAAGTTCAATTAATCATATTACTTAAGAACTCCCACTTAGATAGGCATCCCTCTAGTCATCTAAGTGATCACGTGATCCATATCAACTAAACCATGTCCGATCATCACGTGAGATGGAGTAGCTTCCAATGGTGAACATCACTATGTTGATCATATCTACTATATGATTCACGCTCGACCTTTCGGTCTCAGTGTTCCGAGGCCATATCTGCATATGCTAGGCTCGTCAAGTTTAACCTGAGTATTCTGCTTGTGCAAAACTGGCTTGCACCCGTTGTATGTGAACGTAGAGCTTATCACACCCAATCATCATGTGGTGTCTCGGCACGACGAACTGTAGCAATGGTGCATACTCAGGGAGAACACTTGCACCTTCAAATTTAGTGAGAGATCATCTTATAATGTTACCGCCGTACTAAGCAAAATAAGATGCATAAAATATAAACATCACATGCAATCAAATAAGTGATATGATATGGCCATCATCATATTGTGCCTTTGATCTCCATCTCCAAAGCACCATCATGATCACCATCGTCACTGGCTTGACACCTTGATCTCCATCATAGCATTGTTGTCGTTTCGCCAACTATTGCTTCTACGACTATCGCTACCGCTTAGTGATAAAGTAAAGCAATTACATGGCAATTGCATTTCATACAATAAATTGTCGGTGTACAAAAAGAGGGGTACACTTTTTGTACCCCTATAACTGTGCACGGGCAGTCCGAGCCATGGGCACCACCACACCAAGCAAGGCAAGGGAGGTGAGCCAGGGTAAGATCGAAGCTCGAGAGAACTACGATGCCAAGGCCAAGACAACAAAGAGCAAAGGGGACGAAGCGGACTCCCCCGGCGAGATCCTTGCCGGGAGACAGTCCTAGCAACCTCGGCAAGACCCTTGCCGCGGCGACTTATCCCGCGCCTACAGAGCGAGTCACCCTTGAGTCCACTGCCCCCAAAGGGCAAGGATTCGGGGGACATCCCCGTGGCGGCATGCAGATCTTCGTGAAGACATTCAACATCAGATACGCACTAAGGATACGACAACCCTTGGCGGGATCCCAGCCGAGGAAGACCACAAGGCCCCCGGCAAGTGCCTTGTCGGGGATGACAGCAGGAGCCTCGGCAAGACCCTTGTCGGGGCCCCGGCAAGGCCCTTGCCGAGGACACCCGCAGGACCACCATTAGGCCCACGCCGACTAAACCTCCACCACCGCATGCATGCAGCTTCCAACCCAACCAGCTGGGCAGACACCTGCGTGGCGGCATGCAGATCTTCGTGAAGACCCACCACTGCACCACCTCAGCTGCCTGCCTACCTACGTGGCATCGCAGGCGTCACTGGCCAGGGCGCGTGTCGACACAAGGAGCGGCGACGACGGTCGAGGCAGATCTCTCCCTCGTCCCCGATAAAGCAAGGACACCTAAGCAAGACGCATTAAATGCGCCTTGTCATGTAATGCGAGGGATAACCTCACATCACTGTTCCCTTTCCACGTCCTGTGTGCCACTGTGGCAACCCCTTTTCCTATAAAAGGAGGCCCGAGGCGACCAGGAGAAGGATTCGGCTTTTTGGAGCTCCTCACGCCCCATAGCTAGCTCAAGAACACAGATATACAATCCACCAAAGTAGGAGTAGGGTTTTACGCATCCTTGCGGCCCGAACCTGGATAAACAAACTGTGTGCTGCCTGCTTGATCCGCTCTTCTCACGACCCCGCGCCCCGTCAACCGTAGTAGGGATCCTCGTGATCCCATAGGTGTCATTCCGCACCGACATCTCTGGCGCGCCAGGTAGGGGCGCAGTTGTGAGAATCGGCTCTAGTAACCAGCCCAGCACTCCTTCGTCTTCGTGGCTCTTGGAGAGGGAAGGAGGCTGGAAGATCAGCGCTCGAGCGACCACAAACAGAAGCTAAGTTGCACTGAACCCTTATTTGTTCTATCCTTCTTATATGAGGTTATTCCCCCTGGAGATGTCACGCCTTTGTATGATAAACCTGCACGCCAGGGGGCTCTCCCATGATCGGCAACGCCCTTGCCCTGTTTCGAGTCCGCTCAACAGCTCAAGCGGCTGCGTCGAGAATGGCAGAGTAGCCTTCCGCGACCAACGACGCTCTCGATTCTGACTCGAGTTAAGCTCGACAGTTCGAGCGGCCACGTTCGGAACGGAAAGGTGGCTCGTCCGGCAGCACATGTACCCAGCATGCCCATGGGGATCCGTCCCCAAAACGCCGCTAGGGGCTTCCGTGCCGGCGAGCCTACCCAATCGGTGTAGGGCGCACATACAAAGAGGAATTGAATGGGGAAATAACGTGCATGAAATTAGAAGTACTGCAAAGTTATATTATATCACATCGTTGCTACGGTTCTAACTAAAGATGAAATTTGTCTTGGTCGTGAACCTGCAGCGGCGGTGAAGAACGGGATGCCTAATCCCGGCGCTGGCCTTCCACCCTCTTGATTTCGTCAATGCTGCTGATGACGGGCTTGATGCGCTCCTTGAGCACCGTGAGGTCAACACCCTCCGGCAAGCTATCCATCGCGGCACCAAAGTCGAGGTCGGGATTCCAGTACGCCATCTTGGTGAGGACCTTGGTCATGACCCCCCGGCAAAGTCGCCGGGCTTCCCCGGCCAACGTGGCCGCTCGGTTGGAGTGAAGATAAGCCAAGGCTCCGAGGACGCCCTCGAAGAACAGGGTCGGCTTGGCGTTGACGGTCCCGCTGCGCTCAGTGGCGTACCTCACGTTTGGCATCCCCATGGTGGACAACTACGAGGTGACCCTGCCGGCGACCTCCTCCAGACGGCTGATCCATCTGTTCTCGCCCGCCACATAATCCTGGTGGGAGGCGGCCTCGTTCGCCCGCAGCTGCTTCTCCTCCTCCAGACTCCTGGTCAAGGTCTCCTCCCGAGCCCTACTCTCCGACAACATCTTCTCGAGATCCTCCAGCTTCAGCTTGAGATCTCTGACGGAGTTTTGCGCTTCGGAGAGCTCCCCAGCCCTGCTGATGACCGCTCCTTGCGCCTCCACCAAGGCGCTGTTGAGCGTGCTCTTCTCGTTGGACAGCTTGAGGGCCTGCTCCTTCAGCTCGTCCTGCGCCACCTCCAACTCCCTTACTTTGCCGGCATGGGCCAGAGCCTGGGCATCGAGTGCCTCCTTGTGCCTTTGCTCCAGCTCGCGAGCCCGCCGCGCGACAAGGGCCTCGAGCTCCTCATCCTTGCCACGGAGCGATGTGGCAAGCTTCGCCTCACGCGCGGTGAGGTCCTCTTCCTGGGAATCCAGTGCGGCTTGATGCTGGTTCCGGACGGCCTCGCCCGCGGCAGCCAAGTTCACCGCCTGTTCCTGGGCCTTCTCGATGTCAGCCATCTTCATGGTGAGCTCAACATTGCGCTTGGCCAATTCCCGCTGCCCAACCAGCGATGGCCCGGTTTCTGGCCTCCACCGTTTGCCACCCCAAGCGCATGGGAGACACGTGGCGAATGTGCAGAACCAAGGGGACGGGTGAGGTGACCTTTCCCCACCCCGTGATCGTGGGGAGTGGACGCCTCGAGGACCGCGCCTCGGCCCCATTCAGTAAATGGGCCGCACCTCCACGCCTCCCTCCATTTATGGGGGAAGGCGCGAACCGCCCCCTTTACTACGACATGACGCATGCCTGCGGGAACCAACCCCACGCATGCCGCCCACGTCACACGCGCCTCCCCACGCCGCGCCACGCGCGGGAATCATGGGAAGCGCAGCACGCGAAGAATCTTCCCGCGGTAAAAACCGCCCCGCCTGCCCGCGCACCATTTTTGGGCCTAGCCCAAACAACGCATTGCGCTTATGTGTGGACCAGGCCCGGGGGCTCCTGTCGGTATACAAAAAGAGGGGTACACTTTTTGTACCCCTATAACTGTGCACGGGCGGTCCGAGCCGCGGGCACCACCACACCAAGCAAGGCAAGGGAGGTGAGCCAGGGTAAGACCGAAGCTCGAGAGAACTATGACGCCAAGGCCAAGACAACAAAGAGCAAAGGGGACGAAGCGGACTCCCCCGGCGAGATCCTTGCCGGGAGACAGTCCTAGCAGCCCCGGCAAGACCCTTGCCGCGGCGACTCATCCCGCGCCTACAGAGCGAGTCACCCTTGAGGCCACTGCCCCCAAAGGGGAAGGATTCGGGAGACATCCCCGTGGCGGCATGCAGATCTTCGTGAAGACATTCAAGATCAGATACGCACTAAGGAGATGACAACCCTTGGCGGGATCCCGGCCAAGGAAGACCACAAGGCCCCCGGCAAGCGCCTTGCCGGGGATGACAGCAGGCGCCTCGGCAAGACCCTTGCCGGGGCCCCGGCAAGGCCCTTGCCGAGGACACCCGCAGGACCACCATCAGGCCCATGCCGACTAAACCTCCACCACCGCATGCATGCAGCTGCCGACCCAACCAGCTGGGCAGGCACCTGCGTGATGGCATGCAGATCTTCGTGAAGACCCACCACTGCGCCACCTCAGCTGCCTGCCTACCTACGTGGCATCGCAGGCGTCACTGGCCAGGGCGCGTGTCGACACAAGGAGCGGCGACGACGGTCGAGGCAGATCTCTCCCCCGTCCCCGATAAAGCAAGGACACCTAAGCAAGACGCATTAAATGCGCCTTGTCGTGTAATGCGAGGGATAACCTCGCATCACTGTTCCCTTTCCACCTCCTGTGTGCCACTGTGGCAACCCCTTTTCCTATAAAAGGAGGCCCGAGGCGACCAGGAGAAGGATTCGGCTTTTTGGAGCTCCTCGCGCCCCATAGCTAGCTCAAGAACACAGATATACAATCCACCAAAGCAGGAGTAGGGTTTTACGCATCCTTGCGGCCCGAACCTGGATAAACGAACCGTGTGCTGCCTGCTTGATCCGCTCTTCTCACGACCCCGCGCCCCGCCAACCGTAGTAGGGATCCTCGTGATCCCATAGGTGTCGTTCCGCACCGACATAAAGCGACAACCATAAGGCTCATGCCAGTTGCCGATAACTGTTACAAAACATGATCATCTCATACAACAATTTATATATCATCATGTCTTGATGATATCACATCACAGCAAGCCCTGCAAAAACAAGTAAGACGTCCTCTACTTTGTTGTTGCAAGTTTTACGTGGCTCCTACGGGCTTCTAGCAAGAACCGTTCTTACCTACGCATCAAAAACACAATGATTTTTAGTCAAGTGTGTTGTTTTAACCTTCAACAAGGACCGGGCGTAGTCAAACTCAATTCAACTAAAGTTGGAGAAACAGAAACCCACTAGCCACCTGTGTGTGAAGCACGTCGGTAGAACCAGTCTCATGAACGCGGTCATGTAATGTCGGTCTGGGTCGCTTCATCCAAAAATACCGCCGAATCAAAGTATGACATGCTGGTAAGCAGTATGACTATTATCGCCCACAACTCATTGTTTGTTCTACTCGTGCATATAACATCTATGCATAGGCCTGGCTCAGATGCCACTGTTGGGGAACACAGTATTTCAAAGAAAGTTCTATGATCACGCAAGATCTATCTAGGAGATGCATAGCAACGAGAGGGGAGAGTGTGTCTATGTACCCTCGTAGACCGAAAACGGAGGCGTTTAGTAACGCGGTTGATGTAGTCGAACGTCTTCGCGATCCAACAAATCAAGTACCAAACACATGGCACCTCCGGGATCTGCACACGTTCAGCTCGGTGACGTCACTCGAACTCTTGATCCAGTTGAAGCCGAGGGAGAGTTCCGTCAGCACGACGGCATGGTGATGTTGATGATGAAGTTACCAGCGTAGGGCTTCGCCTAACCACTACGACGATATGACCGAGGTGTGAAACTGTGGAGGGGGGCACCGCACACGGCTAAAAGATCAACTTGTGTGTTCTAGGGTGCCCCCCTCCCCACGTATATAAAGGAGGGAGGGAGGAGGAGGTCGTCCAAGGGTGGTGCACCCAAGGGGGGAGTCATACTCCAAGTAGGATTCACCCCCCTCCTATTCCCACAAGGAGAAGGGGGAAGGAGGAGGAGGAGAAGAGAAGGAAAGGGGGCCGCCCCCCTAGCCCTAGTCCGATTCGGTTTGGGCTAGGGGGGTGCGTGCCACTCCTTGGCATGCCTCCTCTCTTCCACCACTAGGCCCGTGAGGCCCAATAACTTCTCGGGGGGGGGGGGGGGTCCGGTAACCCCCAGTACTCCGAAACTTATCCGAAACGACCCAAACCATTCTAGTGTCCGATTGTAACCTTCCAATATATGAATCTTTATATCTCGACCATTTCGAGACTCCTCGTCACATCTGTGATCTTATCTGGGACTCTGAACAACCTTCGGTCATCAAATCACATAAACTCATAATACAAATCATCATCGAATGTTAAGCGTGTGGACCCTATGGGTTCGAGAACTATGTAGACATGACCGAGACACATCTCCGATCAATAACCAATAGTGGAACCTGGCTGCTCATATTGGCTCCTACATATTTTACGAAGATCTTTATCGGTCAAACCGCATAACAACATACGTTGTTCCCTTTGTCATCGGTATGTTACTTGCCCGAGATTCGATCGTTGGTATCATCATACCTAGTTCAATCTCGTTACCGGCAAGCCTCTTTACTCATTCCGTAATGCATCATCCCGCAACTAACTCATTAGTCACATTGGTTGCAAGGCTTATAGTGATGTGCATTACCGAGAGGGCCCAGAGATACCTCTCCGACAATCGGAGTGACAAATCCTAATCTCGATCTATGCCAACTCAACAAACACCATCGAAGACACCTGTAGAGCATCTTTATAATCACCCGGTTAATTGTGACATTTGATAGCACACTAAGTGTTCCTTCGATATTCGGGAGTTGCATAATCTCATAGTCATAGGAACATGTATAAGTCATGAAGAAAGCAATAGCAATAAACTAAACGATCATAGTGCTAAGCTAATGGATGGGTCTTGTCCATCACATCATTCTCTAATGATGTGATCCCGTTCATCAAATGACAACACATGTCTATGGTTAGGAAACTTAACCATATTTGATTAACGAGCTAATCTAGTAGAGGCATACTAGGGACACTATGTTTGTCTATGTATTCACACATGTACTAAGTTTCCGGTTAATACAATTCTAGCATGAATAATAAACATTTATCATGATATAAGGAAATATAAATAATAATTTTATTATTGCCTCTAGGGCATATTTCCTTCAATATTGGTACCAGAGTTTTCATATCTCAGTGCCATTGGTGCACTAATGTATCTAGCAAACTGCACTAGACCTGACATAGCATTTGCAGTTAATTTACTGGCTAGATACAACGCATCACTAGCGAAAAGGCATTGGGTTGGTGTGAAAAATATTTTCAGATATCTTCAGGGCAGCAAAGATCTTAGTTCATTCTATTAGAAAAATCAAGAGAGAACCATGGTGGGGTATTGCGATGCTGGATACTTGTCAGGTCCCCATTAAGCCAGATCATAGACTGGTTTTGACTTCTTACATGGAGGTACGGCCTTCTCTTGGAAGTCAACAAAGCAAACCTTAGTGGCAATGTCCACCAATTATTTTGAGATAATTGCTTTGTTCGAAGCATCACGTGAATGTGTATGGCTTCGCAGAATGATGAACTTTATCCAAAGTTCAAGTGGGATTGGTTCGTTGAAATCACCCACCATTATCTATGAAGATAAGGTTTCTTATATTACACAAAGGCAAACGGGTTATACTAAAAGCAATATTACAAAGCATATTTCTCCTTGTAACATCCCAAATTTTCAATTTGGAATGTTATACATTAGATCATCATTGCATATCATGTTTTATTGCTTTTCCGTTTCGTAATCCTCGAAAATCCTAAGTAACTCAAGGACCTTCGGAGAGAGTTGAGGATTTCCCGGTTTTCATATTTGATTCTTTTATCAAATAATGAAACGAGGATTTGATTTTAATTATTTCTCTCTGAAGAATATTTCACATTAAAAAATTAAAGAGAGGAGATAATATGACTTCTCCAAAATAAATGAAATATTGGAGGAAAAATATTAAAATCATTAAATTGTTTGTTTTTGTTGTTTTTATTCGGATTTATTTGCATTAGAAAAATTGCATGTTTTCAAAATTGCATTTTAGGGCCAAGAAAATGTTCATCTTGTTCTACATATTTTATTTAGACGGTGAAAATTTGTTTTGGCATTTTTAGATTTTTATTTATTTTTCTAGGATTTTTTTTCTGTCATCGGAATTATTTAAAAAAAAGAATTCCCATGCCCGACTGGGCCTAAGGCCCAGCCGAGCCAGGCCGGCCTAGCCGCCGCCACGGCCGCCTCCTACGCGCGCGCCGCCGCCGCCACTCGGACCGGAGTCCGAGTTGGACTCTGCGCCACCCCGCCTTGGCCCCTACTCCAAGCCACCGCCCCGCCCTTATATACCACCGCCCCGCCACCCCAACACCCCACCGCAGCCGCCGCCGCCCCGCGCCGTGCCAAGCCCCGCCGCCCGCACCGCCTAGCCGCCGCCGCCGCCCCGTCGCCCGCACCTCGCCTCGCCGGACCTCTCGCCGGAGATAGCCGCTGGACTCCGCCGCCGGTATTTTTTTATAAAAACCGTCCGGATTTTTTAGAAACCCTAGATCCGTTTTTTTCGGTTTCACCGGTTTTTCTCGGTTCTTCTAGTTAGCGGACGTTCGTTCGAACATTCATTCAACGAACGGTTATTCGCCCGTTAGATACAGCTAATGAACGCTCGTACGTTAGTCTGTTCGTCAGTTTTCTTTGATCGCATTTATTCCACGATTTTCTCGGATCGCGATTTCTGATCCGATCTTAGTTTCTGTTTTTCTTTTCGCTCGTTAGTCGGAATCAGGCGATTCAAGCGCCTGGAGTTTCATCTCGAAACTCTCTTTCCGTTTAACCAACTCAAACAAGATTTTTATACTCTAAAATTTGACCTAGTTTCAGATTAGTAAACAAAGCTTCTTTTTTTCGCCGTTTGATTTTCGTTGCTCCGTTTGATTTGATTCTTTTTACGTACCGGAGTTCTTAATTTGAACTTTCTGGTCAACCTCTTTTATTTGAGTTTTGCTTGTGCATCGTTGCTTGTTACTTATGTATGCTATTGTTTGCTTGCGATAGAATTCCCGGAGTGCGAAGCGTGTTACTATGAGTCTCTAGGATTCGCGGATCGTCAGCAAGGCAAGTAACACTTTGATCATACCCCTTTATCACCCAGTTTTTATGCATTAGTTCCAATCCTCAAACATTGCATATTAGGATGTCATTAACTTGTGGGTTGGGAAGTAGTTGATGAGGTAGAACCTATTGCCCTGCTATATTCAGACCCTTGGGAGTTACTTCTACGCTTGCTTATAATACTATGCTATGCTATGCTCATAGACGTGGTTTGGGTTTGAGTGAAATCCATGACAGATGTGAGCTTGTTAATTAATGGTTCAACTTAAGGTGGCAACTTAAATTAACATCTGGGTGGATTGAGGCACCTGGAGTACCCAGTGTTGCCTGTATTTTTTGGAAATCTCGGAGTACCCGTGTGATCTTCCTATGGACTGCCACCCAGGCTCAAAGGGAACTGAGATGATTCATGCTAGAAACTTCCATGTGCAGCCACAAGCTATTATGGGCTCTAGCATAGTTGAGTAAGTTACGTGAAGCTCTTCAAGAGGCAGATCAGCAGGTAGTGGGATGTAGGTTTGGTATGGTCTGTCCGGGGTAGAGAGTTAATGTTTCTGAAAGACTGTGTCTCGGTCATCCGTTTCTCAAACACCCTGTAGTGCGAGAAAACCAACGGAGGCGATCGAGTCTTGTGGGGAAAAGTGTGCAAACCTCTGCAGAGTGTACAATCTAATCATGGTTAGCCGTGTCCCCGGTTATGGACAATTCTTGAGTATCTAGTACTTGGATTATCACATGTATCTCATCACTTTTAATTAATATTGTTGGGTTGTTAATCACTTTAATTGGGATTGAGTTGGGAGAAGCTTCTCAATGATGTTTCAACTACCATGATAGTTAAATTAAAATCTATTCCTTTGTTGTAGGGAAAAATTGGCTTTTCGCAAAAACTATAACAATAGAGCTTTCCACCAGCCATATATGCATGTAGTGATAGCATTATTCTGTTCTTGCTCTACTATGTTATATTGCCAGCATATTCCATGTGCTGGCCCGTTTTCGGGCTGCAACATATTATGTTGCAGACTTTTCAGACGAGGAGTAAGGTTCGTTAGGTCGTTGCCGTGCAGCTCAGCTATGCCGTTGGAGTTGATGGACTCACTTTATCTTCCAAGCCTTCCGCTGTTATCGTATTAGATGGCCTTAAGCCATAATATTGTAATAAGTTCTCTCTTGAGACATTCGATGTCACAGCCCTAGAATTGGTTGTAGCTAGTTGCACAAGCATTCATGCATCATGTATATATTTATGAAAGTTGAATTGAGGTTTGTTGAAACCCTCAAAAATCAGTTCAAAAATAACCAACTTTAAAAATCTTCTCAAATGAGTCCAATAAAATGTTCCTGTTATTCCATAGAATTATTGGCAAGAGCTAAAATTCAAACCAATATTTTTATGAGCTCAAAAACATTTATTTTGGCCATTTGAATTAATCCAATAATTATTTGCTTTGGATTTATATTTAATATATATTAAATATAACTTCAATAATTCTGGAAGTTTGTGAGTGGCTTTGTATATATTTTAGCAAGCCATATAATAACCTATAGAATTTATGAAAATGATTTAGTGGCTAAAACTAAATCAAAACAGAGAGGAAATAAAATAGAAAACAGTAATTAAAATAGAAAACAGAGAAGGAGGGAGTACCTGGGCCTTACCTGGCAGAAGAGGCCCAGCCCACCAGGGGCTGAGTGGTCTTCCTCCTCCTGCCAGGACGACAGGCAGGTGCATGGCGAGCGCGCCGACGACGCCTTGCCACCTCCTGCTTCAACCGCACGACTCGGCCCTCCAGACGTGCCACGGAGACGCCCATCGCTCCTTCTCGCTTCCCCTCCTCTCCCTGGACCTCACTCCCCTCTCTGCTCTCTCTCTCTTTCTCACGACCGAGCAGAGCTCATCGCCGCCGACGTGCACCACCACGGCCACCGCCTCCCCCTCGCCTCTCCGACATGCCCAGGAACTCCGCCACCAACGCCGATGTCTCTCTGTCGACTCACGCGACGCCAAACGCCCCGAAGCGCCGGCCCTGACCTCTTCTTCCTCCTCGGGTCGTCGAGATCACCATCGTCGCCCTGCTCGCTTTGGACCTCCCCCGCTCCCACTGACCTTCCCATCGTGCTCGCGGTGAGCTTCTCTTCCTCCTTCCTCGAACCCCGTTGCTCGCCGCCTCCTCTAGGCCGTAGTTGCGCGGACGCCGAAGCTCGCCGGTGTCGTGCCTCATCGCCGCCGCGGCCACAGCTGCTGCCACCCGCGTCATAGCTTTGCTCCGTGCTCAGCACTCTCCCAGGAGCCGGGCTCACCCACCCATTTGACCTGTTGTGCCCCCTAGCGCCAAACCGCACCTGTCCGAACTCCGGCCGCCGCCGATTTGGTCGCCGTCGTCGATCCTGACCACCGCAGCTCCTACCACCACCACCAATGGATGCGCCTCACTCCCAGGAACCCGTTGGTGCAACTCGCGCATCGAATGGTGCCATGTAAAGCATTTCCGAGCCGCCCCGCCGTCTCTGTCGTCGCCGGCGACCGCTGGCCTGTTGACCGGCGTGGGTTGACCCTACTGCCCGGTTTGACCCCCCTCTCTCTCCCTGACTTACGGGCCCCGTCCGACTAATTACTCTAGTTAGCACTAATTAACTAGTTAGGTTAGTCACTACAGTCGCTGACCAGTGGGCCCAGGCTAGTTAGTTAAGGCTAACTAACTTAGTTAGTTGACTGGGTCACTGACCAGTGGGTCCCACTGGTCAGGTTTGACCTGGTCGACGCCTTTGACCTGCTGACATCACCCTGATGTCAAGATGACGCGGTAATTACTTTCTGGAATTTTGAAATAAATCATAAATGATTTATAATTTTCAGAAAATATTCAAAACTTCAAAAAATCATAGAAAATAATTATAACTCCAATGGAAATAATTTATATATGAAAAATGATCAGAAAAATCCAAAGAATCTGTTTATGGCATTTTCATGCATGTTAGAGCAACTTATATCCTCTATTTAGGACAATTCAATTAAATGGTATTTAAGAAAGCACATATGGAGTTTGAATTTGAACCTAGTGTTCAAACCAACTCCATTTAACTTGTTGCTAGTTGCATTAGGCCAATCAACAGCATATTGCCATGTCACATTCATGCATCATATTGTTGCATTGCATTGATTGTGTCCTTCTCTGTTTGCCGGTAACCGTCCCCTCTCAGTCGATGATGTTTCCGACGACGTGATCGATGACACCGATGAAGAACTATATTATCTTCAGAAGTGCCAGGCAAGCAAAACCCCCTTGTTC
Source organism: Triticum aestivum (assembly GCF_018294505.1). NCBI lineage: Eukaryota > Viridiplantae > Streptophyta > Magnoliopsida > Poales > Poaceae > Triticum > Triticum aestivum. The sequence goes on from NC_057800.1 coordinate 527,450,686, forward strand.
ATTCCGATACAAACCCACTCTCTCGCTCCTGATCTCTTTTACTGCATTAGGACAACAACGATTCAACTGTTGCATGATGCGGTAGTTGAACCCCTTTCCTTTGCATGACCTGTCATTGCCACAGTAAATAGATGAAACCCACTAGCATGAGTAGGAGTTGTTTGAGCCCTGATGTGCCTACTCATTCATGTTTGCTTGTCATGCCTGCTATTGCTTAGATATGTGTCGGGTCTGATTCATCGGGAATGAATTGGAAAGTTGTGAACATGCCCTACTGTGTGTGAGCTAAGTGTGTGAACACGATTTGGTAAAGGTAGTGGTGAGAGGCCATGTATGAGTACATGGTGGGTTGTCTCATTGAAACCGTTCTCAGGAACTGAGTTCTGTGTTTGTGATCCATGAAACAGCTACTACCACACATTGGGCCCTGAAATATGACCCCGCTTGACTTGCTGACCCCTCTCGTCCTCTGTCCAGGAGTTGCAATTAGTTTCTGGTGTTTATAGGATATGTGTTGGCGGCCGTGCATAGCACTGACCCTAGGGGTGGGCTATGATGCGGTAGATACACCATGGCACGGTGTACCGGGCGCCCGTTTGGTGTCTCGGGAACCTTGCACACATCGTTTGGGGCTGTGAGCGAAACTCCGGCCGGATCTCCTCGCGGATGGAACCCGAATAGGCGATAAACCTGGACTAGAGACTTGTGCGGTTAGTCAGGTCGTGGTCTACACCCACGTCGGCTTTCGCTTGAAGTCTGCCGAGCACATGTCGTGTGCGGGCGCTAAGTGGTGGAAACATGTGTGACGAAGTACACCCCTGTAGGGTATAAAACTATTCGAATAGCCATGTCCGCGGTAAAGGACTTCTGGGTTGACAAGTGAAAGTGGATACTCTAAAATGCGCAAGATAAGCGTGAGTGCTATGGATGGCGTTCTCGTAGGTAGACGGGAGCGGATCCATAGTGGTGTATTGATTGGTGAATATGTGGACTCGTGTGCGCCACCTCAAAAGAGTTGCTTGCAGTCATAGTTTAGGTTAGTCACTGAGTCAAAGCTGGCTTGCTGCAGTTAAACTCCACCACCCCCTTTATTGATACCGATGCATATGTAGATAGTTCTGATGTAAGTCTTGCTGGGTACATTTGTACTCACGTTTGCTTAATTTATATTTTGCAGAGAGACTTCAGTCTCGCTAGTAGTATCACGTGGACTTCGATGTTTAGCTTGATACCTCAGCTATGATCTTGTGCCCTCGGCAGGATCTGGTAGATAGTCAGGCTTCTTAGCCTTTTTCATTTGTAGATGTCTGTACTCAAACATGTTAAGTTTCCGCATGTGCTTTGATTGGTATGCTATGATTGTTGGGTCATGAGACCCATGTTTGTAATATCTCGCTCCTCGGAGCCTAATGAATAAATACTTGAGTTGTAGAGTTATGTTGTGATGCCATGTTGTATTTACACATATCGAGCATATAGTGTGTATGATTGAAATGCTTGGTATGTGTGGGATCCGACAATCTAGTTGTTTATCCTTGGCAGCCTCTCTTATGGGGAAATGTAGTCTAGTGCTTCCATAAGCCATAGTAGTCTGCTACAGCCCGGTTCACCGGAGTCCTGTTAGCCCAGCGCTACTTCTCAGGACACTTGACTGGCCAGCATGTGTTTCACTTCATCCCTGTGTCTGTCCCTTCGGGGAAATGTCACACGGTGACATCCAGAGTCCTGCCTAGCCTGCTACAGCCTGGGTTCCCGGAGTCCTGTTAGCCCAGTGCTACAGCCCGGATTCACACGCTGCTGACCGACATGCTCGATGTGATTCATGTATGCCTGTCCCCATAGGTTAGTGCCATTTTGGGTTCACGACTAGCCATGCCGGCCCGGGTTCTCTGTCATATGGATGCTAGCGACACTGTCATATACGTGATCCAAAAGGCGCAAACGGTCCCGGCCATGGTAAGGCGACACCCGTGGGAATACCGTGCGTGAGGCCACAAAGTGATATGAGGTGTTACCGGCTAGATCAATGTGACTTGGAATCGGGGTCCTGACATTCGATGTAATAAGTGTGTGATTGCTACTCTGTTATAAATCCTTCGAGTACTGTGTGTGTCAGCATTACCAATCCAGGGATGACACTGAAGCAAGATGGTATCAGAGGTCGGGTCGCTACAAGATGGTATCAGAGCACACGCTGAGTGTAGGACACGACCACTAAGATAAACCCTAGGTCACACTTCTCTACTCATTTCTGACTCCTCTCCATTTTCTACTCCTTAGGATGACGGAGATGAAGAACAAGTTTGCACAACTGGATAAAGACACCCCTTTTGGACGCCACTTGAAGGAAGTCACTAGGTACTTAAACATTGGAATACCAAGCTTCACCGGGACATACAACGCCACTTTACCTGAAGAGGAGCGCTAGATGATTCAAGTACAAGTTCCAGGAAGGACGTTCTCGCCCACTTCTAAACCCATAGAGTTTTTGTTTCGAAGCACCCACCTGGGGTCTAGGCAAGAGCATGGCAGCCCACATTACCATTGGACGCATTGGAGAAGTTTACAACAGGGAGCTTAAGGACACTATTTACCAAATATGTGGGCGCCGAGACAAGCAATGGGAAGTAATCAGCACCAGGAAGGATAGATCCATTGCAGCTTTCATCCAGGAGTTAAACCAGCACATCCGACATCAGGAAAACCAGATGTGCGCGGACATGATGGACTTGAAGAAGGCGAAGACTAGGATCATCGAACTGGAGGAAGAACTCAAGTTTACACGCGATGGATATGAGGAGGACATCAAGACACTACTGGAGAAGAATGACGACCTAGTTAAGAAGATCGGAGTATTCATGGGAGGACCAGCACCGAGAGACGAAGACGAAGATCCCACTTGCCCGGACAACTACATCATCATCGACGACACCGACTCCGATCCTAGTGATGATGACTTTGAAGACGAAGCTGGAGGAGACATCATGGAGTCTTCCACCGATCAAAATTTCTAGATGACTGCCATATATTACTATTATTCCCCCATGTATTTAGTAGTAGTTGAGCATTTGTGCGATAGTTCTAGATCGTTTGTATGCCGTTGCTTGATTGATTGAGTGAATTGAGTGTGTTTGTCTCATGTGCATATGGGTAGTGTTTTCTCATTAGACCTCTTTTCTATTCTAATCTCTTCCATCTAAAACCCCTCAGATGCCTCCGGGACGTGACACCGGTTTTGCCTTTCCACCGGAGCTCACCCAATTGATCCAACAGCAGAATGCGTTGATGCAATTGCTAGTTCAGAATCAGAGCAACAACAAACACAACGACAACAACAACAACAACAACAACAACAACAACAACAACAACAACAACAACAACAACAACAACAACAACAACAACAACAACCCGTCGCCCATGGACGACCTAGCCTGTTTTCTAAGGTTACAGCCGCCGGTGTTTTCCAGTAGCACCGAGCCCATAGTTGCGGACGATTGGCTACGCTGTATTGGAAGGGAGTTGACCACCGCAGGTTGCACAGATGATGAGAGAGTGCGCTTTGCCGCACATCAATTGGATGGACCAGCAGCCTCGTGGTGGGAGAATTACACAGCCACTTTTCCTATAGCCAATGTCACTTGGGACCAGTTTCAGCAAGCTTTCCGCACAGCCCATGTCTCCACTGGAGCTATGCAAATGAAGAAGCGGGACTTCCGCAACTTACGCCAGGGAAACCGTACTGTGGCTCAGTACGTGGATGAGTTTAGCAAGTTATCTCGCTATGCCCCTGATGATGTGGCCACAGATGCCGCGAAGCAGGAGAAGTTTATGGAAGGGCTGAATGATGAGATGAGTATGCAGTTGATGGTAGCAACCTTCAACAACTACCAGGAGTTGGTAGATAAGGCTCTTATGATTGAAGGGAAGCAGCAGCAGATTGAGAGCCGCAAGAGAAAGTATGGACAAGGGAAGTATAACTCAGGAGCTCAGCAGAAGCCTCGCCTAACCCCGAACTCGGGAGGACTTGTTCATAACCATGGAGGTCACAACCACACTGGAGGAGGATCGCATAACCACAATGGATCTAAGAATGGGAATGGGAACGGAACCAACAATAATCATAACCGCCCCAACCCAGCCACACCCGCCAAAAGGGACTTAAGTCATGTTACTTGTTTCAAGTGCGGGAAGATTGGACACTACGCCACGGAGTGCCCTGGAGGAAAGAATGGAAATGGAAATGGGAGCACTAGGAGAAGCAAAATCCATTCAACAAAGGACAAGTGAACCACGTTAATGTGGAGGAGGTTGAAGAGCAGTCGGACGCGGTAATAGGTAAGTTTTTCGTTAAGTCATTTACTGCTCTTGTTCTTTTCGATACTGGTGCATCGCATTCATACATATCAAGGGGATTCGTGGATAAGTTTAAGCTACCAACCCAGACCCTTAGGACCCCTCTTTTAGTGAGTTCACCCAGAGCAGAGTTTATGGCTAGCCGATGGTGTGACTAGATACCCTTAACCATTGGTGCACATGTTTTTCCGGCTGACCTAATTATCTTGGAGTCACAAGGATTGGATGTGATATTGGGTATGGACTGGATGTCAAAGTTTGGAGGAAGCATTGACTGTGGTAGTAAGTCGATTTATCTCACCACCCTGGAAGGAAAAAGGATTAAGTATGTATCTAGGCATGTGCCTAGGAGGAGTCAGGTGAATGCCCTTACGGGAGTTGTTCAGGAGGAAGTGCCTGTAGTGAAGGATTACCCGGATGTTTTTCCAGTGGAGTTACCAGGCATGCCACCGGATAGAGACATTGAGTTTTTGATAGAGCTGTTGCCAGGTACTGGACCAATATCCAAGAGACCCTATCGGATGCCCGCAAATGATCTGGAAGAAATTAAGAAACAGATCAAGGAGTTATTGGAGAAAGGATACATTCGAAGAAGTTCATCACCTTGGGGAGCCCCAATACTTTTGGTTGAGAAAAAGGATAAATCCCTGAGGATGGTTGTTGATTATCGAGCATTAAATGAAGTGACGATTAAGAACAAGTACCCACTGCCGATGATCAATGATCTGTTTGATCAGTTGCAAGGAGCTAAAGTGTTTTCGAAGATCGATTTGCGATCGGGGTATCATCAGTTGAAGATACGAGAGAAGGATATACCGAAGATAGCATTCACAACACGATATGGATTATACGAGTACACGGTCATGTCATTTGGACTGACTAACGCCCCTACCTATTTCACGAGCATGATGAACAAGGTGTTCATGGAGTATTTGGACAAGTTTGTTGTGGTATTTATTGATGATATTATGGTATACTCAAAGAACGAGGAGGAGCACAAGGAGAATTTGCGCTTAGTTCTCGAGAAACTCAGGGAACACCAGTTGTACGCTAAGTTTAGCAAATGCGAATTTTGGTTGAAGGAAGTCGGGTTCCTTGGACATGTTATATCGGGAGAAGGTATAGTAGTAGACCCCAGCAAAATTCAATCAGTCACTGAATGGTTGGCACCCACTTCAGTTAGCGAGATCCGTAGTTTTCTTGGACTCGCAGGATACTACCGGAGATTCATCGAGAATTTTTCTAAGATTGCAAAGCCAATGACTGAACTGTTGAAGAAGGATACTAAGTTTAAATGGACAGAAGATTGCGAGGCAAGTTTCCAGGAGTTGAAGAAACGTTTGACTACAGCGCCAATGCTAACACTGCCAGATATACATAAGGAGTTCCAAATGTACTGCGATGCCTCACGCATAGGACTTGGATGTGTGCTTATGCAGGATGGGAGAGTTGTTTCGTATGCCTCACGACAACTAAAACCTCATGAGTTGAACTATGCCGCGCATGATTTGGAGTTAGCAGCCGTAGTGCATGCATTGAAGACCTGGAGACATTACCTTATTGGAAACCGTTGTGATGTGTACACGGACCATAAGAGTTTGAATTACATTTTCACCAAGAAGGAACTGAACCTTAGACAAAGGAGATGGTTGGAGCTTATAAAGGATTATGACATAAAGCTACACTATCATCCAGGAAAGGCCAATGTCGTAGCAGACGCTTTGAGCCGGAAGAGTTATGCTAATATCCTTGAAAGTAAGGGATTGCCAAAGGAGTTAGCAGAGAATATCATGGAACTTCGATTGGAGATTGTTCCTAGAGGATCCGTTGCAACAATGGAGGTCCAGTCGACATTGCTGGACAAGATTCGGGAAGCTCAGAAGGAGGACAAGGAGATTGCCGAGATAAGGGAGAAGATGGGCAAAGGAAAGGCCAAAGGTTTTCATGAAGATGAGCACGATACCCTATGGTTTGAGGACCGAATCTATGTGCCCAATAACCAGGAGATCAGGAAGTTAATACTTCAAGAGGCCCATAACTCACCATACTCGATACACCCCGGAAACACCGAGATGTATTTGGATTTGAAGGAACGTTTCTGGTGGACCGGTATGAAGAAGGATATTGCCGAGTATGTAGCCGTATGTGATGTATGTCAGCGCGTGAAGGCAGAGCATTAGAAGCCAGCAGGACTGTTACAGCCTATGCCGATACCCGAATGGAAGTGGGACAAACTGGGCATGGACTTTATCATCGGATTGCCCAGGACCAAAGCGGGATATGATTCCATATGGGTAGTAGTTGATCGCTTGACCAAAGTAGCTCACTTCATCCCAGTGAAAACCACCTATACAAGTGCAAAGTTGGCCCAAATATATATGTCCAGGATAGTATGTCTGCATGGAGTCCCAAGGACCATCGTATCAGATCGAGGAACACAGTTTACCTCAAAGTTTTGGCACCAGTTGCACCAGACTTTGGGAACGAGATTGGAGTTTAGTACAACATTTCACCCGCAGACGGATGGACAAACAGAGAGAGTCAACCAAATTTTGGAGGACATGTTGAGAGCCTGTGCGCTAGATTATGGATCTAGTTGGGATGACAATTTACCATACGCAGAGTTTTCATACAACAATAGCTATCAAGCCAGTTTGAAGATGGCCCCGTTTGAAGCCCTGTATGGACGAAGGTGCAGAACACCGTTGACGTGTGAGGGAGTCCTGGATTAGGGAGTGTCCGGATAGCCGGACTATACCTTCGGTCGGACTCCTGGACTATGAAGATACAAGATTGAAGACTTCGTCCCGTGTCCGGAAGGGACTTTCCTTGGCGTGGAAGGCAAGCTTGACGATACGGATATGTAGATCTCCTACCATTGTAACCGACTCTGTGTAACCCTAGCCCTCTCCGGTGTCTATATAAACCGGAGGGTTTTAGTCCGTCGGAACAGACAATCATACCATAGGCTAGCTTCTAGGGTTTAGCCTCTCTGATCTCGTGGTAGATCTACTCTTCTACTACCCATATCATCAATATTAATCGAGTAGGACGTAGGGTTTTACCTCCATCGAGAGGGCCCGGACCTGGGTAAAAACATCGTGTCCCTTGTCTCCTATTACCATCCGCCTAGACGCACAGTTCGGGACCCCCTACCCGAGATCCGCCAGTTTTGACACCGACATTGGTGCTTTCATTGAGAGTTCCTCTGTGTCGTTGCTATCAGGAAGGATGCCTCATCCCGTCTTTAAAGACGGCACCGTTGCTAAGGGATCTTTGGCTGTCGGCCAAACTCTCCAGCTAGGTGGTTTCCTTATGACCGCTTGTTCGGCTGCTGCACCGATGATGACCTCTCGGGTCATCGAAAGCAATCTTCACGTCAGCTCGGAATTCGCCGAGCAGCTAGATCCAATGGAGCTCTCTTCCCTAAACGAGCTCTTGGATCGCATCACCGCCCTGGGAGTCACTACGGATTATGACCAGATTGGGCCTAAACCCGATCTGGGAGAGATTAACTCTCCCCAGGTCACCCATCATGTTGCCGTTGTAGAGGGACAGTGCGGCGACCCTTCATCTATCTTAAGGACTAGCTATGTCCGGATTCCCGATCCCTCCAAGCCCAATACCCGCGGAGGGGAGGACATCACTCAAGACCTGAACTTAAAGTCAAGCGACGGGCTAGATTCATTGGACAACATCCAAGAATCCAAACTTCTGAGTTCGAAAACTCCTTGGCCACTGGGTCTCAGATTGGGTGAGGTTTCGGATTTGATTCCACCCACCCACCCGTACATAAGCGATCTATCCCAAATTAGGCAAGAGCCCGAAGAAACAATACATCATTACTGGGCTAGATTCCTCCTGGTTATGAATAGGATAAAGGACTGCCGCGAGGAAGACGCAATTTCACCCTTCTGCAATAATTGCACGGACAAGGGAATCCTCAACGCCATAAGTCGCCGTGATATTACACGCTTCGCGTACTTGGCGTCCATAGTACGAAAGTACTCTGCGATGGAAAGCGCCTGGAAAACCGAAATAAAATTTTGGGACAATCCAACCCTGAATACAAACCCAGTCCGAAATAAAAGGGTGCATCATCGCCAGACACCCGGGTTCAATACCAAAAAGCAAAAGCCCTCTATAGGGCACGGAACCGTACTGGAAGGATGGCTTAATGGACCCTGTAAAATTCATAGTGCAGAGGGCGCCACACCAACTCACAGCCTTAGAGCATGTTGGATACTCCGGCAGGTGGCAAAAATTGGCGAAGATCTTCTAATTCCAGAAGCCACAGAAAGCCACCCCAGAGACACCAGTACGGTATTAACAGTCTTCGAGACTTTCGCATAAATAATATGTGAAAAAGAACACTCCGCAGCCTTGCCGAAGTCTACCAAGTAGCAACAATAAACCCATGGAGTGACACGGCTATTACTTTTAACGCCAGTGATGAACCTAAATTCCGAACAGCCCGAGCACCAGCCGCATTGGTCCTCAGTCCAATAGTGGACGGCTTTCGTCTTACCAAGGTACTCATGGATGGCGGCAGCGGATTGAACCTCATTTATGAGGAAACCCTTCAAAAATGGAAATAGACTGGAACCGCATTGAGCGAAGCAGCACAACCTTTAGAGGAATAATCCCCAGTCGGGAAGCGCGCTGTACAGGAAAAATCACACTAGATGTGGTGTTCGGCACGCCGGATAATTACAGGTCCGAAGAGGTCACGTTCCAAGTGGCCCCGTTCAGTAGCGGATATCACGCTCTGCTAGGGCGGGAAGCGTTTACAATCTTCCAAGCAATACCCCATTACGGGTACATGAAGCTCAAGATGCCCGGGCCTAACGGAATCATCACTCTCGCTAGTGATCTGGACATAGCACTCCGCGCCGAAAACAAGACAGCCGCACTGGCCCTCGAGGCGCTATCCGAAGCCCTAGCGGCTGAGGAACTGACTGCGCTGCGCTCCACGGTGAATAGGGACGATGTGATACTCGACAAAAGATCCAAGTCCACCTCCTTTAAACCGGCGGACGAAATAGTCAAATTCCAGGTCCATCCAACGGACCCCAATAAAACAGCTTCCATCGGGGCACAGTTAAACCCTGATGTAGACGCCGCACTGCGAGAGTTCCTACGAGAGAACTGGGACATTTTCGCCTGGCACCCTTCAGACATGCCAGGAATCCCACGCAGGCTGGCCGAACACAGCTTAAATATCCTAAAAGGATTCAAGCCAGTCAAACAGGCTCTTCGGTGTTTTTCCGAACCTAAGAGATAGGCCATGGGAGAGGAACTAGCCAAGCTATTGGAGGCCGGATTCATCAAAGATATAAAACACCCGGACTGGCTAGCAAACCTGGTGATGGTACCAAAGAAGGACAAATCCTGGCGCCTGTGCGTTGATTTTAAAGACCTTAACAAGGCTTGCCCAAAGGATCCCTTCCCTCTCCCCCGCATCGATCAAATTATCGACGCTACCGCAGGACACGATTCGTTATGTTTCCTCGATGCATACTCCGGCTACCATCAAATAAAGATGGCAGAGTCAGACCAAGCCGCAACGGCATTCATCACACCATACGACCCATTCTGCTTCAACACAATGCCCTTCGGGCTCAAAAACGCCGGCGCAACATATCAGCGCATGATTCAGACATGTCTGGCAAACCAGATCGGCAAAACAGTGGAGGCATACGTAGATGATGTGGTCGTTAAAACAAGACATGTCGAATCTCTAGTAGACGACTTGAGGCTAACATTCGATAACCTCCGAACATACGACATCAAGCTCAACCCGGAAAAATGCGTTTTCGGCGTTCCAGCCGGAAAGCTCTTGGGCTTCATTGTATCCGGTAGAGGAATTGAAGCAAATCCAGCCAAGATCCGAGCTCTGTCACAATTGGATATCCCGAAGGACCTCAAACAAATACAAAAATTAACCGGATGCGTGGCGGCTCTAAGCCGCTTTATCTCCCGCTTGGGAGAAAAGGCCCTACCCCTTTACCGCCTCCTTCGGCGCACCGAACACTTCGAGTGGACGGATGCAGCCACGGCCGGACTCGACGAAATAAAAGCCATCTTGGCAACAAACCCAGTCCTGGCCGCGCCAAACATTGGCGAACCAATGCTATTATACATTGCAGCAACCCATCAGGTCATAAGCGCAGTGCTCGTCGTCGAACGAGAAACGGACGGACACAAATTCCCCCTTCAAAAGCCGGTCTACTATGTGTCCACTGTCCTTACTCCGTGCAAGTCACGGTACCCGCATTATCAAAAGATTGCGTACGCGGTATTTATGGCATCCCGGAAGCTGTGACACTACTTTCAAGAGTGTTCAATAACAGTAGCCTCGGAAGTGCCACTTAACGATATTATAAACAACCGCGACGCGACGGGCCGGATTGCAAAATGGGCCATTGAGCTCCTCCCGTTCGACATAACTTACAAGCCACGGCGAGCTATCAAGTCGCAAGTTTTGGCCGACTTCGTCGCAGAATGGACGGAGGCCGAACTCCCTAAAGAGTACATCACATATTCAAACTGGGTCATGCACTTCGACGGCTCCAAAATGTTGGCCGGTCTAGGGGCTGGCGTCGTTTTGACGTCCCCCACAGGCGACACAGTTCAATACGTACTCCAGATAATGTATACAGACTCCAACAATGCAGCCGAATATGAGGCCCTTTTACATGGTCTCCGGATGGCAGTATCCATGGGCATTCAACGCCTAGAGGTGCGCGGGGACTCGAACCTCGCAATATCCCAAATAAATGGAGACTTTGATGCCAAGGATCCAAAAATGGCAGCTTATCGCAACGTCGTCCTAAAAATGTCAGCTCGGTTCGAAGGGCTCGAATTTCACCATATAGCCCGGGAAAATAATCAGGCGGCAGATGTCCTGGCACGCATCAGCGCAAAACGCGATGTAGTCCCCCCCCCAACATCTTCTTGGAAAGGCTGTTCAAGCCATCCATAGTATGGGAAGGGGAACCCGGCAATAACAGCCCGGACCCAACCGCACTGCCCGACACCGAACACTCTGACATAATTGGAGGCTCTGCCAATGAAATAACACCTTCAGCCCACGTAATAATGGCCGTCATCACCCCGTGGACAGAACCATTCCTCGCCTACCTTACTAGGCAGGAACTCCCCGAGGACCAAAATGAGGCACGCTGCATAGTGCGGCGATCTAAAGCCTATAAAGTCCATGAGGGAGAGCTTTATAAGAAAAGCACTACCGGAGTCCTTCAAAGGTGCATCTCCGAAGAGGAAGGGCGGAACATCCTGGCTGAAATTCATGCCAGACTCGGCGGTCATCACGCTGCAGCTTGGTCCCTTGTAAGCAAGGCCTTCCGTACAGGCTTTTATTGGCCGACGGCCCGGGCAGACGCCCAGGACTTAGTCCAACGATGCGTCGGTTGCCAGCTTTTTGCAAACCAAAGCCATATGCCACCCACCTCCCTCCAAACTATCCCCATCACTTGGCCCTTCGCGGTCTGGGGGCTTGACATGGTTGGACCCCTTAAAGGCGGAACCCACAAGAAAAAATACTTACTGGTCATGGTGGATAAGTTCACCAAATGGATAGAAGCCAAGCCTGTTAAGACGGCCGAATCCGGACCGGTGATAGACTTTATATCCGGGGTTGTACACCGTTACGGCGTCCCCCACAGCATCATCACTGATAACGGCACGAACTTTACGGCCGACGAGGTAAAACTCTGGTGCAAAAACATGGGCATCAAGCTCGATTATGCTTCCGTCTATCACCCACAAACTAACGGCCAGGTCGAACGTGCAAATGGTCTTATCATGAGCGGCATCAAACCCAGATTAGTGCGGTCCCTTAAGGAATCTAATACGCACTAGGTAGAGGAGCTCGACTCCGTACTCTGGGGGCTGCGGACCACGCCGAATCGCACCACCGGATACACACCATTCTTCATGGTGTACGGCGCAGAGGCAGTTTTGCCCTGCGACATAATTCATGACTCACCTCGAGTGCGCATGTACGAAGAAAGAGAAGCCGAGCTCGATCAGCAGGACAGTTTGGACGCCTTGGAGGAAGAGCGTGACGTGGCAAAAGCCCGTTCCGCATTCTATCAACAGCAGGCTCGAAGATACCAAAGCAGAGAAGTACGGGCCAAAAATTACAACGTTGGCGAATTAGTTCTACGCCTGCCGGACAAGAAAAAGGACAAACTCAAGCCCAAGTGGGAAGGTCCCTTCATAATTGACCAAGTCCTGACTGGTGGAGCGTACCGCCTGCGAGATGCATCGGATAACCGACTCGAGCCGAACCCATGGAACGCAGCCCGTCTCCGAAGATTCTATGTCTAGCGCCGGACTCTGTGTTCGTCTCCTTCCTCTGTCCATTTTTTATATACTTTTTGTCTTACATTTCTCTCCTTCTTCTCTCTCTCTTATAGCCTTTAAAGGCTCATAAAGTGACGCGCTATCCGCGCTCATTAAACCTGGGGGCTTCTTTAAATAGAAGCTTATTTATACGGGCTTCATGCCCAACACATGTGTCACACTTCCGCATGTACCTTTTATTCACCATTATATGCATCGATATGACTTAAGTTTTGGCCAAGCTGGGTTGCCTAGCTCCTGTGCTTACCCCTACATCCCCGATTGTTCGGCTAGGTGGTAAAGGGAGCACCTCTGCGATTGTTACTGTCGGGTCAGCCGGATGTGTACCTTAGACTGGGTGAAGCCGAAAGCTAGCGTTCTTAAGGAAATATTTGGTCGGTGAACTAAAGATGATCTTTTTTTATTTATCTATATGCCCCCAGATGTTTTTCCTGCGTCTCTTTTCGCAGAATGGACGTGCACTTTAGGGCATGCCTCCCAGGGAAAGGAACCCCTAACGGAACTATTCTCCCTGGAAGATGTTTCTTACTAACCATGTAATATAACATAACTAGTTGGGCACTTTTCTGTTCAAGCACTAATGACCCCTACGCCTGGTCTCCATGCATACCCCGGTTCTTATATAACCGCGAGGATATTCGGACACACTCCGGACCATCAGGTCCCGAGGTTGAAGCGAAAAGGTCGGCCATGACAAACGATCTACAATCCGGCTAGAAGGCATTACACATTTCAATTAAAATTACATAGTCAATATGACTGATTGTATTCCTCTTCAATACCATCTAACAGGTTGTCTAGTTTACAGTCCTGTTGGGAATACTTTGCGGCCAATTCTACTTGGCCGTATACTAAGCTCACAGGGATCTCCTTCCCATCGGGCCCCACGGGTCCGACCTCGGCCATGTGGTTTAGGTCAGCCTTCGTGTACCGCGTCTTCACCATGGCCCAGGCCTCCCTGGCGCCTTGACGGCAGGCCGACATCTTCCACAATCAGAAGCGCCGCCGCGCTCCCTTCAGCTTCTCTACAAGCTCTCCAAGGCCTTCGGGCATGGAGACGGATGGCCACAAGGCCTGGGCGATGCCTTGCATCACCTGCCGAACTCGCTCGTGCAGTTGTGAGAGCTCGGGAAGAAGGTCACCCGTAGAACCGGGCATTTCCTCTGCAGGATGACCTGTTAGCATACCTACAAACATTACTCTGTTAGTCGACTTCCTCGCCGAACTCATTTTTCAAAGTTTGTTTAAGCACTTACTAAATATGTCGCATCGATGCCGCTGATTCTCCTTAACGGAGTCCAACAGCCGGGCACGAACATCCTTCAGTTCAACGCCCAGCTTGGTGTTGGCATCTTGGAGATCGTTCTTCTCCCGCCTCACCTTTGTCAGCATGCTCTCACCAGCCTTCAGCTGGCGTAGGAGTTGTTGCTCTTTCGGATTTAATCTGGCGCCATCTGCAATTTCATTTGTCATATTTGCACCCGCGCCGCACTTCGCAAAATACTTATCTTTCGAAGCATATATTACCAGAGGGGGTCTCCTTGGGCTCCCCTGCTGCGGCTAGTGCGGCCTCAAGTTGGGCTTTGCACTCTTCTAGCTCCTGGGACAGTAGGGTATTCTTTTCTGTAAGAACATGCATAACAAATGATCCTTAAATCAGTTATTCTAACTGTTTCAAGTCTCGGGGGCTACTGGTATATATATAATTACCAAAATTTTCTTACCCGTATGTCTTTTACATATTGCTCAGTGGCTCTGGCTAGACCATTTTGAGCGACACGGAGGTACGCATCTCCCAAATTGAAGCCATCCAATGCCTCTTGGGAGAAACAAGCGTCGCGAAGAACTGTCCGACGACGCATGTGGTTCATGGCACTCTCCGCCTCGGAATTGGTGGCAGACAGCCTGTCCGCATCCTTTGTCGGAGGAGCGTCCGGTGCGCGCCTTGTGTTCGTCTCTGCTTCCGGACCAGGCTTTGGAGCCTGGCTGGTGGAGGCGCGATTGGCAACCTCTCCGGATATAGTCCGGCGAGGTCTCTTCGTCCTGAAGAGAGCACGAGCGTTAATATTCCTTGAAGGAATAACACCTGGGAATAAGATGGCACGCTATACCTTTGCGCCGGCGTCTCAGTCTAGACCGCACTTCTTTTCAGCCCACGGGGCCTTGCCGCCCCTCGTTGGCTAGTCACCGCAGGCTCGGCCTCCCGTCTTAAGGACCTCCCCTGCAAAACACGGTTGTCATACGGCAATCGAGAACACGCGAGGATAGATCCCTTTTCAAAGTGCTGGGACTTCGGTCTCAGTTACCTATGAGGCTGGGAGTAGCCCTGGGTAATCGGCCGTAATGGCCACCAAGGCGTTGTCCTTGCTCAATTGATGAAACACCCCATCAATCAGCTCCACAGATAAGTCCGGATCCTCTTGAGAGGCCGGGTCGAGGGACCATCCCGGATCCTCGGGTTGTGGAGGAGGGCTGTTTATTTCTTTAACAGCCTGGCGCAGTTCCTGCGTTGAAGTCGTTAGACTGAATATTTGACGATGGGAATATAAAATGGATGGGCAAGTAAAAGTGTCCACTTACCCAACTTGGGGGATTGTACATACAAAATCCACCCTGTGGGTTGACGTGGAGAAATTCCTCCTCTTCTCCCTTGTACAAAGCGAACAAGATCTTTATTAGAGCGGGAGCCGAATCCGGCCCCTTACGGCCGTGGCGGGTGGCGTCATCCTCCCTGTTGAAGTCCCACATGGGGTGGCCTCTATATTGAAGCGGTTGCACCCCTCGCATGATGCATGCGGCCATGACCCCGATCATGGTCAGTCCGGAATGAGCTAACAATCTTATCCGGCCCATCAGGTAAAGAACGTCCTTATCACTTTCCCTCTGAGGGCTCCGTGGACGCCAGCTTAGGCGCTTCTTTAGGGGAGCATTGTCGAACTCAGGGAGGTTGATCCGGACAGGATCCGGCAGCGGGACGTCCTCTATATAAAACCATTCCGAAGGCCAGTCCTCGGACGCCTTCTTTGGGGTTCCGGATAGATATTCGGTCCCGGCGATGTGCCACACTTCGGCTCTGCCCACTTGATATATTGACCCCTTCTGAGAACGGGGCACAAGGCAGAATAGCCTTTTCCACAGCGCGAAATGGGCCTCGCAGCCCAAAAACAGCTCGCAAAGGGCTACGAAGCCCGCGATATGCAATATGGAGGCATGCGTGAGGTTGTGCAGCTGGAGGCCATAGAACTCCAGGAGCCCCCGGAGAAACGGATGAATTGGAAATCTGAGCCCTCTTATTAAGTAAGGGACAAGGCATACCCGCTCTCCTTTGGAGGGATTGGGGGCGCTCTTCGCTTGCTCTCCGCCATTATAGGTGGCAAGTCCGGCTCGAACCGGGACCATATAGGCCGGGGGGAGAAATCCCTTGGTCTGGAGCGTCACTAGCTCGCTGTGCGGGATGGAGCATCTCTCCCAATCTCCAGGCTGAGGGCTGGAAGGGCGAGAGGAGGAGCTGCGGCGGCCGGCCATGATAGAATGGACCTCTGTCGGATACGCTCTGATGAATACTCGCGGAGGGGAGAAGGTGTGGTTTGGATCTAAATCCTCGTCCCCTTAAATAGGCGGCTCATTCACGCGGTTAGGGGTGTAAATGTAAAAACACCCTGACTTTTCGTGTTCGTTTGACATGTGGAAGACGGCCATTATTGGGCGTAGAAGCCAAGGAGCGCTACATTTACAAGAAACCGGACATTATTCAACAGGTACACGGAATTTGGAGGAGACCCCGCCTTGCAATGCCGAAGACAATCTGCGCGCCGGACTCGTCGTCATTAAAGCCTGGTTCGGGGGCTACTGAGGGAGTCCTGGATTAGGGGTGTCCGGATAGCCGGACTATACCTACGGCCGGACTCCTGGACTATGAAGATACAAGATTGAAGACTTCGTCCCGTGTCCGGAAGGGACTTTCCTTGGCGTGGAAGGCAAGCTTGGCAATACGGATATGTAGATCTCCTACCATTGTAACCGACTCTGTGTAACCCTAGCCCTCTCCGGTGTCTATATAAACCGGAGGGTTTTAGTCCGTAGGAACAGACAATCATACCATAGGCTAGCTTATAGGGTTTAGCCTCTCTGATCTCGTGGTAGATCTACTCTTGTACTACCCATATCATCAATATTAATCGAGCAGGACGTAGGGTTTTACCTCCATCGAGAGGGCCCGAACCTGGGTAAAAACATCGTGTCCCTTGTCTCCTGTTACCATCCGCCTAGACGCACAGTTCGGGACCCCCTACCCGAGATCCGCCGGTTTTGACACCGACAATGTGGGACGAGGTAGGAGACCGACAGTTGTTTGGACCAGACTTGATCAAGGAGTCTGAGGAGAAGGTTAAATTGATTCATGACAGACTGAAGATTGCTTAGTCCAGGCAGAAGAGTTATGCAGACTCAAAACGCAAGGAGGTAACCTATGAAATTGGAGACCGAGCATATATGCGAGTATCACCCTTGAGAGGAGTGAAACGTTTTGGAGTTAAGGGAAAGTTAGCCCCGAGATTTGTAGGATCGTATCGTATTTTGGAACGGATGGGAGAAGTTACCTGCAAGTTGGAGTTACCCGAGGGATTGTCAGGAGTTCCTGACGTGTTTCACGTTTCATAGCTGAAGAAGTGTCATGCTGAGATGGCAGATATACGGCTAAGAGATACAGTATCCCTGGAGGCAATTCAGTTGGACAATGATTTGACTTATGAGGAGAAACCAGTTAAGATTCTTGAGTTTGCCAGTAGAGTCACCCGCAGTAAGGTTATCAAGTTTTGCAAAGTTCAATGGAGCCACCATACCGAGGATGAAGCCACCTGGGAACGATAGGATGATCTCCGCAAAGACCACCCGCACCTATTTTCTAGCCAGCCCGAATCTCGAGGGCGAGATTCATCTTAAGGGGGGTAGGTTTGTAACATCCCAAATTTTAATTTGGAATGTTATACATTAGATCATCATTGCATATCATATTTTATTGCTTTTCCGTTTCGTAATCCTCGAAAATCCTAAGCAACTCAAGGACCTTCGGAGAGAGTTGGGGATTTTCCGGTTTTCATATTTGATTCTTTTATCAAATAATGAAACCAGGATTTGATTTTAATTATTTCTCTCCGAAAAATATTTCACATTAAAAAATAAAGAGAGGAGATAATATGACTTCTCCAAAATAAATGAAATATTAGAGGAAAAATATTAAAATCATTAAATTGTTTGTTTTTGTTGTTTTTATTCGGATTTATTTGCATTAGAAAAATTGCATGTTTTCAAAATTGCACTTTAGGGCCAAGAAAATGTTCATCTTGTTCTAAATATTTAGACGGTGAAATTTTGTTTTGGCATTTTTAGATTTTTATTTATTTTTCTAGGATTTTTTTCTTGTCGGCGGAATTATTTAAAAAAAAGAGTTCCCGCGCCCGACTAGGCCTAAGGCCCAGCCGAGCCAGGCCGGTCCAGCCGCTGCCTCCTGCGCGCGCGCGCGCCGCCGCCGCCGCCACTCAGACCGGAGTCTGAGTTGGACTCCGCGCCGCCCCGCCTTGGCCCCTACTCCAAGCCGTCGCCGCCCCGCCCTTATATACCGCCGCCCCGCCACCCCAACACCCCACCGCAGCCGCCGCCGCCTCGCGCCACGCCAAGCCCCGCCGCCCGCGCCACCTTGCCGCCGCCGCCGCAGCCGAGCACCGCCGCCGCCGCCGCCCCCGCGAG
>NC_057800.1:527469697-527472034 GCF_018294505.1 Triticum aestivum
GCCGCCCCGTCGCCCGCACCTCGCCTCGCCGGAGGTAGCCCCCGGACTCCACCGTCGGTTTTTTATATAAAAACCGTCTGGTTTTTTTAGAAACCCTAGATCCGGTTTTTTCGGTTTCACCAGTTTTTCTCGGTTCTTCTAGTTAGCGGATGTTCGTCCGAATGTTCGTTTTAACGAACGGTTCTTCGCCCGTTAGATACAGCTAACGAACGCTCGTACGTTAGTCTGTTCGTCAGTTTTCTTTGATCGGATTTATTCCGCGATTTTCTCTGATCGCGATTTCTGATCCAATCTTAGTTTCTGTTTTTCTTTTCGCTCGTTAGTCGGAATCAGGCGATTCAAGCACCTGGAGTTTCATCTCGAAACTCTCTTTCCGTTTAACCAACTCAAACAAGATTTTTCTACTCTAAAATTTGACCTAGTTTCAGATTAGTAAATGAAGCTTCTTTCTTTCGCCGTTTGAGTTTCGTTGCTCCGTTTGATTTGATTCTTTTTGCGCACCGGAGTTCTTAATTTGAACTTTCTGGTCAACCTCTTTT
Source organism: Triticum aestivum (assembly GCF_018294505.1). Lineage (NCBI taxonomy): Eukaryota > Viridiplantae > Streptophyta > Magnoliopsida > Poales > Poaceae > Triticum > Triticum aestivum. Next base: position 527,470,237 of record NC_057800.1, read on the forward strand.
ATTTGAGTTTTGCTTGTGCATCGTTGCTTGTTACTTATGTATGCTATTGTTTGCTTGCGATAGAATTTCCGGAGTGCGAAGCGTGTTACTACGAGTCTCTAGAATTCGCGGATCGTCAGCAAGGCAAGTAACACTTTGATCATACCCCTTTATCACCTAGTTTTTATGCATTAATTTCAATCCTCAAACATTGCATGATTAGGATGTCATTAACTTGTGGGTTGGGAAGTAGTTGATGAGGTAGAACATATTGCCCTGCTATATTCAAACCCTTGGGAGTTACTTCTACGCTTGCTTATAATACTATGCTATGCTATGCTCGTAGACGTGGTTTGGGTTTGAGTGAAATCCATGACAGATGTGAGCTTGTTAATTAATGGTTCAACTTAAGGTGGCAACTTAAATTAACATCTGGGTGGATTGAGGCACCTGGAGTACCCAGTGTTGCCTGTATTTTTTGGAAATCCCGGAGTACCCGTGTGATCTTCCTATGGACCGCCACCCAGGCTCAAAGGGAACTAAGATGATTCATGCTAGAAACTTCTGTGTGCAGCCACAAGCTATTATGGGCTCTAGCATAGTTGAGTAAGTTACGTGAAGCTCTTGAAGAGGCAGATCAGTAGGTAGTGGGATGTAGGTTTGGTATGGTCTGTCTGGGGTAGAGAGTTAATGTTTCTGAAAGACTGTGTCTCGGTCATCCATTTCTCAAACACCCTGTAGTGCGAGAAAACCAACGGAGGCGATCGTGTCTTGTTGGGAAAAGTGCGCAAACCTCTACAAAGTGTACAATCTAATCATGGTTAGCCGTGTCCCCGGTTATAGACAATTCTTGAGTATCTAGTACTTGGGTTATCACATGTATCTCATCACTCTTAATTAATATTGTTGGGTTGTTAATCACTTTAATTCGAATTGAGTTGGAGGAACCTTCTCAATGATGTTTCAATTACCATGATAGTTAAATTAAAATATATTCCTTTGTTATAGGGAAAAATTGGCTTTTCGCAAAAACTATAACCATAGAGCTTTTCACCAGCCATATATGCATGTAGTGATAGCATTATTCTGTTCTTGCTCTACTGTGTTATATTGCCAGCATATTCCATGTGCTGACCCGTTTTCGGGCTGTAACGTATTATGTTGCAGACTTTTCAGACGAGGAATAAGATTCGTTAGGTCGTTGCCGTACAGCTCAGCTATGTCGTTGAAGTTGATGGACTCACTTTATCTTCCAAGCATTCCGCTGTTATCGTATTAGATGGCCTTAAGCCATATTATTGTAATAAGTTGTCTCTTGAGACATTCGATGTAATAAGTGTGTGATTGCTACTCTGTTATAAATTCTTCGAGTAATGTGTGTGTCAGCATTACCGATTCAGGGATGACACTGAAGCACAGAGACTTGATCATCTGAGGTCGGGTCGCTACACTCCTAAATTATTTTATCCCCATGATCTGCAAGAAAAGGGGGAGATAAGTATTTTGTAAACGAAGTCATGCGACAATCTCGCTAATCTATTTACGAAGTCTTTGCCAAGTTCTCTGTTTCATAAATATGTAACTGGAATTGGTATGAGACGACTTCGAGACTTGCAAAATTCAGGGGGAGAAATCTCCTAAGATATAACCTGTTAAGATCATGAGATCTTTAATATTGCACTCTTTTCCTTTGTTAGTTTTTCTAAATGGTTTCTCATGTAAGATTTTTAATGAGGCAATATCAATGCAAGCATGGACGATATATGTCATTTTCTTCTTATTTTTCCACTGGGTTTTTTAGAAGGAGTTCTTCATGTCA